>NW_008678060.1:7062-8381 GCF_000695815.1 Acanthisitta chloris | reverse complement strand
CGGACACACGGACTGGGATACGGACACGCGGACTGGGATACGGACACACGGATAGGGATACGGACACACGGACATGGACACGGACACACGGACACACGGATAGGGATATGGACACACGGACACGCGGACAGGGATATGGACACACGGACATAGACATGGACACACGGACACGGGCACACCGAAATGGACACGGACATAGAGATGGACACATGGACATGGACACACGGACACAGACCCGGACACACGGACATGGACACACGGACATGGACACGGACACAGACATAGGCACACGGACACACGGACACACAGCCCCGACCGTACAGATCCACATCAATACCAGAGAGCATCCCACCCCGCGCACACAGATCCCGGGGCAGGATGCTCTCCTGGTACCCACGGCCACCCGACACCCACTGGCACCGCATCCCCCCGGGCACTGGGCACCCCCAGCCACGGAGCACCCGTGGAAACACATTAATTCCTGCGGGTACTAAGCACACACAGGGACAGCCGAACACACCCAGACACACCAGACACACACCCGAACAGACACGCTCGGGGGCACACACAGCTGTGCACAGATGTGCACACACACTCGGGGGCAAGCCCAGTGCATCCTCCCAGAGCCAAACGCCGGAGCTGGGTGGAACTACCCGAATCCCAGCACTTTGTGCACTTCTGAGTCTCCTGGCAGAGCGTTGGGGTGAGGAGTGGCCCCGCAGCAAATCCCCACGCAGGGTTTGGTGTACACGCTGGAGAGAGGAGAAGTGGGTGGAAATGATCCCAGTAGCTGCTGGAGTTTGGGATCAGGATTGTCTGTGGGCACAAGGGGCTTGGATTTGGTGTGTGGAAAGGCAGTGAATGCAGCTAGACCTACAGCTCTGTCTTCTCCAGGTGGGTTTGGATCGTTGTGCACAAAGTCGGGGAGATGTGGCTTCTGCAGAGTAAAGAGTGGGGGAGATGAGGGGTTCAAAAAGCTGGAGGCAGGAGTGATGCCAGCTGGGAATACAGCTGGGAACTTCACTGCTTGCAGGCCGAGTGGGATGTGGCTGCATGGGGCAGGAGATGGGATTTGTGTGTCTGTACCCGCGGGATAACTCAGACCATGCCTGGGAGCAGGGAGGACTTGGCAGCCCCCTGGACTCTTCTCCCTCCCTCTGCGCTGGCAGGAATTTTTCAGAGGAGCAGCCGAGAAGGTGCCAAATTCAGAAAGAGTTTGGTTCTAATTCCCTGGAAATCCCAACCTAGGGATTTTTCTTTTTCCCCCTCTCCTTCCTTTTCTCTTGGCCGTGAGGATTTGCAAGGTGCTCGGGCAGAGC
>NW_008678060.1:0-7022 GCF_000695815.1 Acanthisitta chloris | reverse complement strand
CTCTCAGGAAATCCCCCTGAGCCCCCCACTCCTCCCCCTGCCCCGAGCAAGCAAAGAGCTGCCATTAGAAACCCTCTCTCTGTTTAAATTTAGCTGCCTGCATTATCTTGACTTCGGATTTATTAATTATTTGCATCTGGTTCCTATCAAAAAAAGTTGAGCAATGCAGATGTCCTGATTTCAGCATCCAGCATCGGCTTGGGGGCGAAAAACCAAATCCGTGGCGTTTCCATTGTCTCCTGAAACAATGGCCCATCAGGAGCAGTCAGCAATTATGATCTCAGCCCATCTCAGGGGTCTGACATAAGTTAAGCAGCATCCAAGTTGCGTGAGCTCCTCGCCACGGGTGACTGCGGCTCATTTCCCAGCCGGAGAGATTAGTCTAATTAGCAGAGCAAATCTGGGTAAGGCAAGCTCTGGTAATTAGTAATCAGTGGGATGTTTCCACGCACTTTCTTTGCCTGAGGGTTAGAGAGGAGTTTAGAGCATGGCCCCGTTTTTTGGGAGCAGGGAGGACTTTGGAAAAGTCAAGGTGAATGGAGCTGGAGCTGCTGGTGGCTCTTACTCCTCACATCCCTCTTGCCCACCAGGACCTTCTCACCTGGGGGTGCCCAGCAAGCACAGGGTGGAAAGCAAAGGGACAGAACTGTGTGTCCCCAAACCATCCCAGCACCATCTCTCCCTGTAGCTGCTATCCTGGGTCACATTCCAAGTGACAGTGGTGGCCCTGGTGGCCCTGGCTGCTGCCTGGAATGTGTGACCCTAGAAGGAACCTGGCATGATGCTCCTCCACAGCCTGGGCAGGTGATGCCTCCATCAGCAGGTGCTTGGTGGAGCTGTTTGTGTGTTAACACCTCGTCCATCCCATCCTTCACCTGGGAAAACTGAGGTCTCTGCTGCTGTGCAGAGGAACAAGGGACATTTCAGGCCTTGGGGTCATCACATGTGTGGTCATCTGTGCTGCAGCAAAGCTGAAAATCTATCACAATCACAGTGAAAACCAGGTGTGAGACCCCCAGCCTGGGGCCAGAAGGTGATTCCCACTGGGAAAGGGATAATCCTTCCCATGCCATGATAATTAGCATTACTGGCTTTATGTGGAAGCTTCTATGAGGGAACTTAATTAACTCTGATTGATTAACGAGTGTCCCCAGCCAAAGCTGGAGGTGGAGAGGCAAATTTTGTCACTGAGTTAGGAACATGCTTGTGCCAGGGTCACACAGGGAGGTTTTATCCCTCGGGAATGAGCCCAGGGGAGGCTTTGCAGCTTTGGGTTGGAGCTGCTGGTAGGTGCTGGAGGGGTGACAGGGTTTACTCCAGCTGGGAGTGATGCCCAACAGCTTTTTCTCTTTTCCTTCCTTCTGGAGACCTTTAACGTGTAGCCAAGGGGAGGAATCTGAAGTGAACTGAGGAAAACAGGGAAGGAGGAGGCCCCAGCAGGCAGGGATGGGTGTGGGGGCTCAGACCACACCAGGATGAGGGATGCACCACACACCAGGATCGCTGCTGCTCCCCACTGGTCTCAGTTTCTCCTCTCCAGCCGGGATGGGAGGAGGGATGGGGAAGGATTCTGTGCCTGGGTGCTGCTCCCGTGGTCCCTCCTGCCCCGTGTTGGGGGCGGCGTTGGAGGTTGGGCTGAAAGGGAGTTATTTTTAAGCATCACATCTCAGTGCAGACTGTCATTCCCATTCTCCCAACCTTCCCGGTGGGTGAGGGGAGCCGGGGGGGGCTCGGTACAGCCTTGTACACAGAAGGGCTTGGCTGCCTGGGTCCCTTTTTTCTGCAGAGAGAGGATTTGGGGCAGCTCAGCCCCCACAGGCTTGGGCATCACAGGCTCCCTGGGGCTTGGATGAGGCAGAGGAGTCTCTCCCATCTCTATGGCCTTTGGACACACTGCAAGATTTGCTGGGGGATTCTGCAGCGAGTTTCAAAATCAGTTTATTCCCCAAATCAGGAGTGGCTTTAAAATGCCAATGTTTTAAGCAAATAAAAGGAAAAAGGAGATGCCTCTGTTTGTTGGGCATTTCTTGAGGGTTCATTACAGCCAGGGCTGCTCCTGTGCCAGTTCCCCAGGGTGATGCCCTGCAGAGGACCCACAGGATGGGATCCTGGGTGCAGGATGGGATCATGTCCCAAGAATGGGCAACACAGCCTGGGGCAGGGCAGGACAGTGATTGGAATGCTCTCCCTGGGGAGATGCTGGATTTTAAATCCATGCTGTGTAGTGGGGGCCATCCCACACCAAAAGCCATTCCAGGTGTGAGCCAAGGAAAGCCAACACTCCTGGAAGGATGATTGGTGAGAGGGAGAAACCTGCAGGGGGAAGGCAGTGCCCTCTGAGCTGCCAGTCCTTGGCCCTTCTCCCTGTGGCATTTTTGCAGCTCTCCAGCCTGTCACCAAGCTGGGTGGCACCTCCTGCAGCACAGCACTGGGGTGGCACTGCCAGGCACCGGCACAGCTCCTCATTCCTCATCCAGTGGGAAATCTGGAGGCTAAACCTGCTTTCTGATAGCCTATGACACACTGCAGCTTCAAGCTGACAATGTGGTCATGGCAGGGGCAAAGCATCCCCAAGGGATACAGGGACCTACCTGCAAGAAGAACCCTTCCCAAATTCTGCTTTGCTCTGCTGCTGTCGGGTGTATTGGGATTTAGTGTCAAAATTTAGGAACATCAGTCTGCGAAGGCAGTGGGAGAGGATTGAGGTGGGAGGGTGGAGCCAGCACTGTGCCTTCGTGTTGGGGGGGATTAGAGAAATATTTGGGTTTATTTTAATGCCTGGCTTATTGCAGGGATTGGGAGCTTAACCTGGCAGCAGAGCAGCGCTCATCCCACTCCAGAATGGCATTTACAGTTCCACACTCTTATTCCATACACTTCCATACAGTCATTTTTCCCTACTGGGAATCCAAACCTCAGAGCTGGTCCCAGTGAGCCACAGCTGCCTCGGGGTGGAGGGAGGTGACTGTGAACCCTGAGCCTGTCCCCACCACAGGGCTGGGCTGTTCCCCTGCCCCAACAGCTCTCCTGGGATCCCCATCCCTGCCCTCAGAGCCATGTCTGGTGCTGCTGCTCCAGCTTGGATCAGTCAGGAGGGGATGGTAGCATTGGGTTTTGTATTTTTACTTTCATTATTTGATTTTTTTTTTTGAAAGGGCTTATGTAACCTTGGGGATTCTATTAATAAAAATAATGGTTTTGAACTCTGGGAACAACCAGCAATGAGCAAGGAAATGCTCCAAGTTCAGAACGTGGCAGCAGGGACATGAGGGAGAGGAATAGTGGCTGGGGGATGTGGAGGGGGTGAAGGGGATTCCCTCCCTGGAGACAGATTTCCAGCATCTACCTGTTCCTCCTGCCCTGCACATCCATCCCTGTGCCCAGGGAAAAGGAGAGAAGGGAGGAAGAGAGTTGTTTCACCCCCAGTGTGGGTCTGGACCTTGTGACTATGGTCTGGGTGGGCACCTGTCATCCTTTATAAGCACCCCAGATCCTCAGTTGAACCCCTGTATCCAGTGCAAAAGTGTGGGAAAACCAGCCTGGCATGGCTCAGGTGAACAACACCTGGACCCAAAGCAGTTCCCTGGATGGGACCTGGGGAATGCTTATCCCCACAGGAAGGACCCTGAGGCTGCTCGTGGTCCTTTTGGGCAGGATTTGGGGGATGCTCATGGTCCCTATGGGCAGGACCTGGGGGATGCTCGTGGTCCCCTTGGGATACTCTTTGTCCCCACAGGCAGGACCTGGGGGATGCTTATGGTCCCCATGGGATGCTCTTTGTCCCTGCAGGCAGGACCTGGGGGATGCTTATGGTCCCCATGGGATGCTCTTTGTCCCTGCAGGCAGGACCTGGGGGATGCTTATGGTCCCCATGGGATGCTCTTTGTCCCTGCAGGCAGGACCTGGGGGATGCTTATGGTCCCCATGGGATGCTCTTTGTCCCCACAGGCAGGACCTGGGGGTTGCTCATGGTCCCTGCAGCTGGACCCCTAGGGATGCTTGTGGTCCCTATGGACACTGACCTCAATTCCATGGGGGCCCAGGGGAGGGATTTGAGGAGATAATGGCAGAATTGGGGGTCAAGAGTCACAGCTGAGGCTCAGAGCAAAAATAGGTGGCTGGTGTGTGCTCAGTGTGACTTCAGGGCTCATGAGCCCTGAGGGGGTTCATGTTCCCTTCCCAGATAGTATCAAAGAGCCTTTGCTCTGCTCTCATGATTTAGGGGCTCTTACTACATCCCTAAGTACCCACCAAGGCTTTTAAATGGTTTTCTGTGCAATTAAGAGAGGTTGAAGCAAATATGGCAATTAGAGGAAGGTGGGACATAACCCATTTGGGAGCAAAACCCCCACAGTCTCTGGGATGTGTTCAAGTGTCCAGTCATTTCCCTTTAACACCAGAATATTTTAAACCTCATTTTTCCCACTCAGGTTGAATGTTTATTGTGTTTCCTCCTTTGCCATGTGGGATTATCAGCTTGTTTCCCAGAAAGCCTTAACACCCCTCTCAGCAGTGGGCTGGGCTTTGGTGCTGGCTGGTTTGGGACTTCATTTTGCCTTTAAATCTCCCTTATTCAAGTTGTCACAGCTTGACAGCCTTGTGCCAGGAACACGCTGTCATCCTGAAACTCATATCTTTAATTCCTTCCCTCTGATGCTAATAACACCTTAAGATGATTAAGACTAGGGGGGGAAAAAAACCCTCCATAGTATCTTATTTTTGTGCTGTTTGGATGCTGATCACTGGCTCCCAGCACTCCATTCATCTTGGGGAGTAAAATTGGAGCGGTCACCTCCTTCCTCCCAGGAGATTTCTCCTTGGGTTTAGTTTCTGGATTTTAATTGCTGAATATCCATGATTCTGTGTTAGCCAAGTGCTTCTCTTGACGATTTAAGATGCAGCAACGTGGTGAGCCCCACAGCATCCCTTGGCTTGGGGCCACCCTGCAGCTCTCCATGCTCATGTCCCTGCTGGGATGTTCCTTTGGGAACAGCTTGGGCAGCATTCCCAGGCTGGCAGTGCCAAGAGATGCAGGAGAAGGCACGGACACTCCGTCCTGCCCCAGCCCCATTGCCAGCCATGGCTAGGCACGCAGCAGCTGCACTGGGAGGACACAGACTCCTGTCAGCATGAGGTTATTTATGTTTTTTTAAGAGGTTTTTGGTCTGGGATATGTTCAAGGCATGTTTTATCTTCCCAGTGCCATGAGGCACCACTTACCCAGTGCATGACAGTGCCACCCCAGCTGGATCTTCCCTCTGGGCTGGTTTGGCAGCAGCTTCCACACCTCCTTTATCATCTAGGAAATAAGGTGCTGGATAAAATGAAACACCCTCTAAACCCCTGGATGTAGAGATTTATGTTGGTGTGTGTGAGGATAGGACTCTGGGGATGCAGTGAGCAGTTAGGGGAAGGAGGAGACAGCAGAAAATTGGGAGGACACCTCTTTTGGCTTGAGTTCTCCATGGGTGCTGGGGTGATGGTCTCATGGTCTGACGAGTGACTAGAGGGTGATGGTTTAGGTTTTTTAGGTCACTCTTGGACCTGTGTGGGCCCTGATGTGGTGTAACTGAGAGGCTCAGTGTCCCTTGTGCTCGTGGTATCCCTGTTTGACCCCCCATCATGGCATCCCCATGTTCCTGCTGTTCCCATGCCCCCCATGCTCCTGGCATCCTTTTGCTCCTACAATCCCCATGTTCCCTGTGTCCCTGTGGTCCTTCTGCTGCTGGCATCCCTATGTTTCCCATGTTGCAACCATCCCTGTGCTCCCAGTGTCCACATGCTCCTCATGCTTCCGGCATCCCCGTGCTCCCAGTCTCCCATGCTCTAAGCATCCTTGTGGTCCCCATGTTCTCAGCATCCTCATACTCCTAGTGCCCCTGTGCTGCCTCTCTGTGTTCCCAGTACCCTCATGCTCCCAGTGTCCCTGTGTTTCCCATGCTCCAAACATCCCCATACCCTCTGGTGTCCCTGTGCCCCTCTGTGTTCCCAGTACCCTCATGCTCCCAGTGTCCCTGTGTTTCCCATGCTCCAAACATCCCCATACCCTCTGGTGTCCCTGTGCCCCTCTGTGTTCCCAGTACCCTCGTGTTCCCAGTGTTCTTGTGTTTCCCATGTTCCCAGCATCCCCATACCCTCTGGTGTCCCTGTGCCCCTCTGTGTTCCCAGTACCCTCGTGTTCCCAGTGTTCTTGTGTTTCCCATGTTCCCAGCATCCCCATACCCTCTGGTGTCCCTGTGCCCCTCTGTGTTCCCAGTACCCTCGTGTTCCCAGTGTTCTTGTGTTTCCCATGTTCCCAGCATCCCCATACCCTCTGGTGTCCCTGTGCCCCTCTGTGTTCCCAGTACCCTCGTGTTCCCAGTGTTCTTGTGTTTCCCATGTTCCCAGCATCCCCATACCCTCTGGTGTCCCTGTGCCCCTCTGTGTTCCCAGTACCCTCGTGTTCCCAGTGTTCTTGTGTTTCCCATGTTCCCAGCATCCCCATACCCTCTGGTGTCCCTGTGCCCCTCTGTGTTCCCAGTACCCTCGTGTTCCCAGTGTTCTTGTGTTTCCCATGTTCCCAGCATCCCCATACCCTCTGGTGTCCCTGTGCCCCTCTGTGTTCCCAGTACCCTCGCGTTCCCAGTATCCCTGTCGTCCCCAAGCTCCAGGCATCTCCATACTCCCAACACACACGAACCCCCCAGTGACACCTTCTTCTCCTCCCACCCCACAGGGAGAGCAGCTGAGCTGGAGACGATGACTGCAGAGAGCACGGAAAGCAACGGCCCCATGCGGGAGCTGGAGGCAGGAGGGCCCAAGGCTGTGGTGCCTCCTGCCCCACCGCGGCGTCGCGGGCGCAGGCTGAGGCGCAAGTCACCTCCGGAGCTGCAGCTGAAAGGGCAGCTCCGCATGCGCTCGACGGCAGGAGCCTTCGTCATGGTTGGCATCTCCGTGGTGCTGGTGGGCATGACCATCGCCGTGGCGGGCTACTGGCCCCACCGGGGACACGGGGGCAGCGGGGCCGGCGCGGGGAACGCCAG
>NW_008678059.1:0-1480 GCF_000695815.1 Acanthisitta chloris | reverse complement strand
GACCCCGGGACTCAGACCCCCTGGCTCTTCCCCTCCAGGACATGGGCAGGTGAGAGTGTGCGAGGAAAATCAGGCTTCGTTGTGGGGATCTTCACATGGCCATGGGGATGATCACACTGCTGCAGGGACTGTTAGCTGCTGTGGGGGGACCCTCATCTCACTGTGGGGACCCTCAACTCACTGTGGGGACCCTCATCGAGCTGTGAGGGCCCTCATCCAGCTGCTGGGAGCCTCATCTTGCCATGAGGACCTTCTCCCCCGATGTGGATCCCTGCCCTGCCATGGGACCCCCACCTTGCCATGGGGATCTCCTCAATGCCACAGAGATGGCTCTCTTGCCATGGGCAGCCTCTCCTTGTCACAGGGACCCTCTCATTGCTGTGGAGACCCCTGCCTTGCAGTGGGAACCCACATATTGCCTGGGGATCCCTTCCTTGCCATGGGGACACCTGTTTTGACATGTGTCCCCCTCCTTGCCTTTGGGACCCTCAACCTGCTGTGGTGTCCCCTACCTCACAAGGGGGAGCCTTGCAGTGTCGTAGGGACCCCTACCCTGCCTTGGGGACCCTCAGCAATAGTTCCCCTCCTGACAGCCTCCCTGATCTCCTCCAGCTCCTCCAGGGCTGGGGAATGTCTGGGGGTCCAGATGCTCGTAGGCACCAGAAGGGAAGAGAACCTACTTGGCACCCAGGGTCCATGGAGAAAGGCTGGAAGTATTCCTGCACGTCTCCAGGGCTGGGCTGGGAGCTGAGCTGAGACTCCTGAGCTATTTTTTGAAGACAAGGTGGGTGCCTCCCACAGCAGCATCTCCTTCGGGTGCTCGGCTGGGCGGGAGAGCTCCCACGCAGCTGCGGGGGCACGGGCAGCAGAATGGAGACAGGCTGGGCACCCCCAGCCTCCCAGCAGCATTCCAAGGCCCCAGCCCCCTCCCTGAGCCCCAGTTCTTCCTTTCTAGGAGGGATTTTGCCTCTGGGCAGGGCCCAGCCTGGAGCATCCCTGCCCTTGCTGTCACCCACCCATGGCATGGGGTGGATGCTGCTCAGAGACACCTCATAAGGACCTATGCAGCAGTGTGGATGTTCCAGGGACCTACCAGGGCCTGGGGCTGGGGGAGTCCTGCCCATGAAAGGTGAAACCTTGGGGTGACCCAGCAGAGAGAGAGAGGATCATCAAAAAACCCAAACGAAGCAGCCAAGGTCCCTCCTGCCGTGGGGCCCAGAGACGCTTCATGGGTGGCACGTGGGTCTCGGACAGAGCAGACCTGGATCTGGCAGAGAGGGGTCAGAGTGGACACAGAAATGCTGAGCAGGCTGCAAGAAACTCTGTTGCAGGGCCAGGCCAGATGAGATGGGGTTGTCCAGCCTGGAGAAGATCTTCTGGCATGCTGGCAATACTTAAGAGGGCTTGGAAGAGCAACAGAGGGAGGCTTTGCTCCAGGATCTGCAGACACAGGAGAAAGGGTGACAGTTTCCAACTGAGA
>NW_008678058.1:0-20992 GCF_000695815.1 Acanthisitta chloris | reverse complement strand
TCCTAAACCCATGCTGGCTGGTTCTGACCCCTTGTCCATCCTGTAGGTCAGGATGTGAGATGTGAGACAGTAGTAAGCTGCTTTTCTAAGGATGTGCTAACATTTTATATGAAATGGGCTTCTTTTTACCGAACCGATTCTTTTCAAATTGCTGTTCTCTGTATGGTGGTAGGAAATGTCCACTTCTACCATTGATTATAATTATTCACAGTCACTCTTATTTCCTTATTTCTTTAAATGACATTTCATTCAAGACAATGCTGCTTCTCTTAAACCTAAAGTTAAAATCAAGTGCTCTGAAACAGTTTTCTGCATTTGGCCGTGCTTCAGCAGAAATTAATATGGCCCAACTCTGGGGCAAGGAATAAGACTTCAATGACAGGATGGGCAGTCACTGGAACATTGAGCCTGTCAGACTTCAAGGAGCATCTGGATGATGCTCTTATATGGTTTAGTTTTAGGTAGTCCTGCAAGAAGCAGAGAGATGGGCTCAATGGTCCTTATGGGTGCCTTCCAACTCCAGACATTCTGTGATTCTATGTTTCTGTGAACTCTGGTTCAAGCTTTTGTGGGCAAAGTTGGAAAGTAGAAAAAACCAGATGAATCCAGTTTTGAATAACTAAGGGATGGTCCAATATTATACTGATGGGGAACAAATGGTCGTCATGGCCAGAGATAGACCAAGCAAAAGTACCCTGCCAATCTGTATTGACAGGACTGTTGGGCTGGATCAACACTTTTTTTCTAGTGAAACGATGCATGTTCCCCATCCTCTCATTTTGTTACCTGACAATGTTGCAACAACCAGCCCTTGATAAAAAAGTCAGACTTTATGCTTTTCTAGCTTATGTATTCCCATCAAGACTGAAGATTGCATGCCTGGGACTTGGCAATAACAGTATCCAGCAAAAGGAGAAGCAATAAACTTATTATATGTGTCAATAAAGTCAGCAAGTAAGTCTTGGAACACACACATGGAGAAAAACTGCTGAGTAAGGGAGAGAGATTTTTCCAATTCTAACATCACATTAACATGCAGGTCAGAGGTTGAAATATTAAAAAGCAGTTAACAGGTCTCTTGAGAAGCTCTGGTAATGCACAGCAGCTCCACATATTTGCAGACAATGTAAAAAGCCACAATATTATCCCTTAATACCACACACTTAAGTGCAGAGCTCAATTAGTAAAAGCTGTTCAGGAACTGAAATGTTAGTTCTGCTGGGAGATGCCCTGCCCAGGAACAGAAGTAACACCCTCCAGGACCCAAAGGGGCACTGCAAGGCATGGACCCTGCTGAAGGCTGTCAGAAAGCCATCAGCTGGAGAAAAAATTAATGATGATGGCACCTTTTAACACAGACAAATCACCTTACTCATGACTGGCCTTGGGTTTTCTATTGTCTCTCACCACTGCTTGATGTAGCAGTACTTTGGTTTTGACAGTCTTGAACCCAAGTTCAAGCATGTCATGCACCTCCAATTAGAGCTAGATTTTTTCTTTAGAAAGAGCTCTACTCACAGTTTGTTATTAAAACTGTGTATCTCTTATGGTTCTTATTCAATAGCTTACTTTCAGCATGCAGACTGTTGTCCTGAGAGTCATTGAGAAACAGTGTGTGTCCTTTCCGACTGTTAGCTGAAATGTTTTTATCAAATATATTTTCTGACATAGACAGTTCGGTGTAAGGGGGTGCAGGAGCTGTCAGAAGTGCCCCAGGCTCCATGCATGATCTGGCTGAGCTCAGGTGTCCCACCTATCTCAGTCTTATGCTACAGATGAGTCTCATGCTACAGATGAGCTCTTTGCCAGCTCCTCTGCCCTAAATTGTTTTATGATCTTCACATTTGGTCTACACAACATGTATTGATTGACTAATTAAGGTCAGTATGGAAATCCATGATTGTTTCCAGCTTATCCAATCTGCTGTACACATAGTGAGAGCTCAGGTTTTCTGTATTGTGCTCAAAATTTCGGCAGGATCTTAATTTCAGTCTGAATCTGAGATCACTATTGTATTGCATCCATGCTTGGCTTGCAGTTAGGCACACATGCAAAATTACAGTCTTCCCAGGTATTCACTGGTTTAGGGGAGAAACTAAGTCCTTGCTAAACAGCATTTGTTTGCTTAGTATTCTACTATAATTGCATCTAAGTCACTGGAGAAGAGGCTGTAGTTTGTCTGTAAACTCCATGGCTTTTGTGGTTTTGTTGCAATGATTTCATATTCTGAATTTAAACAAATTGTGAAATAAGAGTCTGTTCTAGAGCCCACCCAAAAGATTGGTGGTCTTCCCAGTACACTGATCAGGCAATATGAAGGGAACATAAAACCTATGTCTGACCAAAACAATATGAAATCAAAGTTTCTGCATGCATCATGCAAAACAAACAAATGCTGAGCCTAGCGATTTTTGCAGTCAATATGCTCCATCATCTACATGGTAACTTGGCAGATAGAGTTAGATCAAAGGTTTCCTTTCAGTCCCAAAGCCATAGGGTTAGGATGTTCTGCAGTGAATCATGACAGTTGCTTCTGCTAAGCAAAGTACTGCCTGGTTCTGCCTGAGATAAAGCTCTGTCTGTTGGAAGGAAAATCTCAGTCACACTGTGGCTATGTCATCCTCACTCTGGGTGGAAGCTGTTTTGATGCGTAACATCTGTTATTTTCTTTGAAATTTGAAAGACCTGTCTACATGTTTTGGTGTTGGTTTTTTCCCTTGGTATAGGATGTGAGGGAGGGAAAAATAACTAAAATGACCTTTCAGTTGACAGAGATGCAGTGTAAAAAGAACTCAGAGAAATGAATATCCTTACAATTATGCATAGTAAGGCATTCTTACTCAGTTTTTCTCATGTAAAGAAAACCAAGAAAAACAAAGCTATTATGTCTTTACCCACCTACAGACAAAGCCTGAGAAGATCTTATTTCTCAGACCTTTGTCAAATTTTCAGTTTATTTAGTGGGAATTCTTTTACCTCCCTTAAAAAATAAATATGTTAAGTATTCTCAAAGGACAATAACTTTTCATGTGAGAAAACAAATGTCACTCTCATTCTCCAACCTTGTCTTCCTTCCCCTGCTCCATCTTTTATTCTTGTTTCTCTGACCAGGGGAATAGATATTCTCCTTTGCCATTAATGTCTCTTTTCCTGAGATCTTATAACATTTGGGGACAATATACACTGAGACAAAAATGGCACTTTAGGAAGTGGTAAAACTATAACCTATGCTTCTTTTTGGTTTTAAGTAAAATGTAGTAGAAGACATTAAAAGAATAAGAGACTTTCAGCCATTTGAATAAAGAAGTAAGCCACTGATACTGAAAAACTAAACTTGTCATTGCAACATCCTAAATCTGCCAACAAATTCACATTTGACCCTGAAGAAGAGAAGGGAAGGCAAGAGAAGGCAAGGGAAGGTGCTCAAAACAATAAATCCCTGCCTCTGTCCATGCCTATGCTAAAATTCATCCATGCAATCAGCAAAAAAATAATCCTTACTACCCGAGGCTAAATGCTTTTTCCTTCCAAAGCCTAACTGTTCTGATGTCAAAAGTCTTTTCCTCTTGGGTCCATTCCAACTCTTTCTGAGAGGAGAGGAGAGAGGAGAGGAGAGGAGAGGAGAAAGGACCTCTAGGAGTGACAGCCAGGAGATTCAGAGATATCCCATCTCACTATGACTTAGGCTGGTTGTACAGCTGAGTCCTAGAGGACAAAAAAAATTATGGAGGTAAATTTCTTTCCACTTCCATGGGATCATGCAACATATTTTCATTGTGGGAGTCAGTCTTGAATTGCTTGAGACTTGAGAGAGAAAGCCTGGTTGATTCTGTACAACACACTATCTTTTTGATGCCTTGCCTAAAACATTTATATCACCAAATAAGGCTTGTCAGGAAATAGTAAAAAACCCCCTCTAATGATGAAAATTGTGTCTGATTCTGATACATACAGAAAATACTATGATGTATATACATGTTTCCTAACTTCCTTAGCGATCTCTTTTATGCTCTTAACAGATTTATGTGTCTCCTTCCTAGATGTAAAAAAAAAACCAGAAAAAGGATAGAGGTCCCAGTGCTCAGCAGCATTGTGTAATGTGAATTTGAAGGACTGGAACATTTCAATCTGGTGCATGGGCTTTTGCAATTTGAACTAAGGGAGAAACTGAGTTTGTGAGTAATGTGACATAATTGCAGGGAAAATCCCTTGAAAGCCAGATACTGAAACTTCCGTAGTGCAAAATGACTTCTTGCCAACTGCTAATATCTCACTAATCATGACCAAAATAAATGGCTTTGACTAGCTTTTTTTCTTTAAAATTACCCTTAAGTTGGCATATCCAACAACAACAATTTCAGCCTGAAGAATGAAAGATCTACTGACTGATAGAAGCTAGATATGAATGTTATAACAAAAAGTGTTGAGCAAGACTAGAGATAGGCAGAACCATCTTTGGCATCTACCTAGGTGAGAAAACAAACCCAAACACACTTCCAAATTTGGGATTAAGTCACACGGATGCTGCTTTATGCAAAATCTCAATGAGTCTGTTTGCTTTTTGTCTCTTGACCTTTCTCACTTCTGTTCTCTTGAGTTATTTAATAATCATTGCAATATATCTAAAACTGTATTCCAAAGCTGATGTTGGTGAGTCGGGATCATATTCAGATTTCTTGGTATATCTGCCTTACTTTGGTGTTGCAATTACCATAGTTTCTGAGCTCAAGAGAATGAGGTATGATTTAGGTTACCTGTTACCTAAGATGGAAAAGCTATGACTTCAAGAAATAAAAAGAAGGTGTCAATGATGCACAGATCACTACTGCATGTACCTGACTCGGCATTGACTTCACACTGAGAGCCAGAAAATTGTGTCTTTATTGTGTTGTAGACAAAGCCAGTTTCTCCTTGCTGCCTTATAAACTAGAAAGCTCAAGGTGAGATCTAGAAGAATAGCTATGTATGGGCATTTTAGGTACTCAGCTGTCTTCCCACTGCCCTTTCTTTGCCTCCTGGCTTGTGCTTGGAAAAAGGGAACTTTCCTCTACACAATTCCTCCCTGCAGTCGGCTATCTTTAAACTGATTCCTGCAGCGGTATTGCAATTCATGCTGGGTTGCAGGCTCATCGATACTATGCAAATTTACCCTGTAAGTAGATTACCTGTTACTGTGGGAACAGACTAACCTGCATCTGCCAGATTGCTTTCGTTTTTACTGGACAAGGTTAATGATGAAAATAAGTTTAATCCTGTAAGTGGTTAAGCAATTTATTACAGAACAGGAAACCAAGTCGCAAAGAAATACAACAATAAAACACAATGCTGCTGTCTTTACTTTGCTTCCTTCAGGGTTTTTTCCAGCATTTTGAATTTGGTTACTACTTGGGGTTTGGGAAAGAAATATTTCCTCATATTGGCAGATGGACATACTTCATATTGGCAGATAGGTATTCTATGCTAGTACAAAACAGATTTGATTAATTTCTATGATAAATGCCACTAATTTTAAATGTATCAAAGAATATGAATTGCCCACTCCATCTTGCTTGTTGTTTTGTTTTTCTTTTTCATATGTTGACTGTACCTTGCAGAACTACTTTCAGGTTAATTTTAAGCTTAATTAACCTCTTATCCCCCCCAGTTCAACCAATAGTGACTCCCATACAGCCCATACAATGCTACCTCTAAAAAACACACCTGAAACTTAAATTTTAACACAGTTTTAGAGTAAACAACACTTGACCTTTGGGAAACTCTTACCAGAATGGAGAGCTATGCTTGTTTTGTGATAGCTAACTCCCCAGGTATTGAGGTCTAATACTGCAAATGGTGTATTGCAAGAAAGTGAAAAGAGCAAATGGAAACTGTGCAAACCAATTTGCTCTTTTCACTTATGCTTCAGAGCTCTGAATGTCATCTTGGGTGGAAAATGTCTTAGCAGTTTTCTCTAGCCATCTGAAACCATTCTAATATATTGAAAAATGGCAGTGACATTTCCCCAAGATATTTTTATGTGCAATACTTGGTCAATCCTAAGTGAGAAGAGAAAAAAAGGACTCTGATTATGAAAACGGAAACAGTGTCCTCAGTAGAACTGCTCTTTCCCCCCCACACAAGGGGGATCCACACAGTTAGGGGTTTTATCCTAAAATAAATTGTCATAAAAATACTGTAATTTTAATTCAGAAATATAACTGAGGTAATAAAACCCCTCCTCTCCTCTATTGTCCTCTTTTGTTTTTCCTTATAACATGTAGACAAAACAGCAGCTTGCAGTTATAATTCATTCACTTTCCATTCCCTGGTCAGGCTGAGCACAGTTTCTGAGTGCAAGCTCTTCAACATTAGCAAGTTTTTGGACTGGCAGATAAAGAGAGTAACGACTTCTAAGTGGATATTTCCTCCCTCCCCACATGATAGTGAATGAGCTGAAAGAAGCTAGTGATCTTCAGGTGAATTATAAACTTCAGGTGCATATAGAGACTGGGAAATAGATCCAAACCAGCCCTAGAACATCAGTTTACACACATACCAGGTTTTATAGTATCCTACACGTGTTGCCTTGTAGGAAATGTGGAAGAATTTTTTTCTCAGCACCAAACTGACTAAAGAAAGTTCCTTTTCAGGTTTTGGCTTCTCTTGGAGTAGCAGGAGTAATGCTGGATATATCAAGATATGCCATTCATATTATCATAGTTAGACAGCCAGGAGGTGGCAACACAAGGTGCTATAAATATTTTTCACTATAAGGGTCCACACACATCCCCTAGAAACAAGGTGGATTTAAAGAGAAAGGTCCTGGAGAAGCCGGAGGCATACATATACCTCTTCTGGTAGAGCAAGATGATTCTACAATCCCATCAGCATCAGGCACCAACTCCCCTATTTCAGAAGACAGAAATTATTTGGGATGAGACCTTGACCTGCTCTGTAAGAATTATTGTCACTGCTTCTCAGGTGATATAAGCTAATACATTTCTTGTGGAATTAAGCTACAACCGTTGTGCATTTTTTTTGTGCATATATTCGAAGACAATAAAGGAATAATTTATGCTATCCAAAAGTCTTAAATTATTATCTTCCAAGTGATATTTTATTTTGGACTAGGACCATGTAGGAGTTACTTTTATTTGTGTATTTCTCCCATAAAATCAAGGATAGGCTTGGACCTTTACTGAACAAGATAGAGGATTTATTACATAGCTGGGAAAGCCTATGACCTAAAACCCGTGGTGCTGTTCATGGATGTACATTTTTTCAAATGTGTTTATGAACTTCACTGTGTAAAGGGCACAAAAGCAAGTGTGAGAGGAGTGGGATGAGGACAAAGCTGTTGTATATTGCTTCAGAGGGTGTCTTGATGTTTTATCAATATTTGTATATGTATTCTTGATGCATTGTATTGAGGTAGCATTGGCTTGGCTATCAAACAGTTACATGGGAAGAGAGCAGACAACACTGCCAACTGGGATGTCTATGGGATTTGGCAGTGGAAAACTCTTTTCATTTAATTTCCCAGCATCCTGACAGAGTTTAACTGGTCTTCAGACCACCCTTAAGTGACATGCTTCAATTTCCTGGTCTGCCAGATAAGTACAATGATACTGATGTGATTAGAAACATACTTGGGGATTTATGGGAGAGACAGGAGCACCAGTTGAGAAATGGGCACCAGCATCTTCAATATTGTTGTTACCTGTATTACCTTACACACACAATGTCCTGACGCTTTAATGCCTGTAGTGTAAAGAGACCACGGATACAAAGTAAGGTTAGCAGGAGCGAGAATGTACCCACACCTGTAAAAAAACAAGCACGGAAGTGCCCAAATGTAAGTGATGTGCAGCCTTGCCTGAAAGTAGCAGAGGGAACTGGAAGGCCAAATAGCCCACTTTGAAACTCTCAGATGAGAGGTTGTTCCTTATTTGTTGCTTGGGTTTGCTTTTTTGGTTTCATTTTGGTTTTGGTTGGGTTTTTTTTTTTGCTTCACAGATGTGCATGTTGACTGGTGTTTATTCAGATAACCAGTTTCACAGACAAGATTGGGAGCATGAGCTGGATTTTATCCTGCCTAGCATGTTTTTGAGAGAATCACTAAAGTGATTTTAAGAAAGTACTGGAAACATGATTCCTGGAAGTAATTCACAGCTGTCATGTTGAATTATAGAAAGACTTCAAGCTGCTAAGTTTTCTATGTCTCTGTTTAATCCTCTGTAAAGTGAGTAAAGTAAAACACATCTCAGAAGGATGTAGCAAGTTACCAAAATGATATTGTGAAAGATTTCCCGTTTCTTCGGAAGAGGTGAGCTGTCTAGTGTGAGGTATTAGTGTTGTGCTGTGATGAAGCAATTCTCTCTCCTAGATAAAACAAGGCAAAATCCTGTAACTTGGTGCTTTGCTGCTGCTGACTGACAGCTCACTTCCAATTCATAATTATAGTCAAAACCCACATCCATTTCTTCATAATAAGCGTTTGGATTTGTGTAATTGTAATGTAAGAAGACAATATTTAGACCACTTCTTTAATTTCTGTAAAGAGGAATAAGGGAATAGCATGAGATAATGCACCAGTTTCAAAGAAGCATCATCAAAAATACTTGCATTTTTCTTTCCTATTTGTTACACATTTTCCAGGTTATGTTAGAAATACATATTCACTTCATATGTAACATATTTGTTATTTTCTGGTTTTCTTCCAAGACATTTTGCCATTATCCTGCCAGGACTGTATGTTGTCTGACCACTTCCCCATTGCAATTAAGGATTGAAACCACTTGCTTACGCACAACGGAGACCATCATACCTAACCCCAAAGGAGGCCAGAAACTCCTAGCACACTGCATTTCCCAGACCAACCAGGAGGCCCAGGGCACAGAAGGACAGCATGCTATTTGCAACAAGGGCTGGCACACTGACAATCCACATGAGTGGTGTGCTTCAAAATAAATTAAAAAAAACCCCCAAAACGGTGGTGGTGGTATTTAATGCATCTTGTAAAGACATACTGCCTGAACTCCCATAATTAAATGAGATAAACTGCTTCAAAATCAGCTGTTAAGAAGACACTACTGAAGAGCTAGCCTCAAGGAATGATGTTTAACCAGAAGTTTTTCTTCAAATCATGCCGTATATGTTAGGCAGCTAGTGTGCAGACTTGCAGGCTTGATCTGAACATGCAGCAAAACATGAAGCTTGAACAATGAATGCAGCCTTCCCCGGGAATTTCTTTGTCTCTCCTCCCCCTTCTCTGCTTTTCCTCCTTTCTCTGGTGCCAAAGCCAAAGAGGAGGAGAGACAATGCCTTGGGGTGCCTGAGATGGGGTGTAAAAGACTTGTCTTTACACAAGAAGGCATTATCTGCCTCTAAACTGACTTTAGAGTGTTTTGAATCAGACCTGTTTTAGTGAAAGAACTTCAATGTGATCAGTCTGCATTAAAGTAAGATTCAGAATTGTATAATCAGGAAGATGAAAGTGATTGCTGAGTCCAGACTACAGTTTTCACGTGTCTGTGTGCGTGTGCATGTGTTTGGGGCTGGGGAGAGTACTAATAAATCATGTTTATCAACACATTGGATTAATCTTTAGTTTTCATAAGGCAAAATTTGTCATAATACAGAGCAGCAGTGAAGTGTGTGTGAATCTGGTAATCTGTGCTGAAAATAATCTTTGCAGACAACTTTGCCTCAAGGCTGATATTTAAAATGAACTTTAAAATGAACGATGGTTTGGATCACCAGAGAATACAAGAAAACCTGAGCAGGAACAAATGATATTCGATATCTAAGTCCACGTGGCAGCATTTTTTAAATGCTCATACACAGTTATGCTGTGAGGACATGGTGCTGTCTTAGGATAAGGAAACACTGGGTGAGGAAGAAGCCTCTCAAATGACATACTAGCACAGATATGTATACATACTGACAGAGACCTTAGGTGTGGGGAGTGCTCTGTCTGTGTGCATATTTAGTTTGAAAGTTGTTCTGTCAGGAAGTTCCAATTCAATAGTTAAAAGATATTTTTTCCCTCTAAACTTTCATATTAATCTGAAGTGAGCCACGAGTAGAAAATAAGAAGCTGTTTGTATTTATTGTGTTCTGGAGCCATTAATTACAGTGTGTTCTGTTTCTGTTTATTTGTCTTAGTTCTCCTTGGTGTTGAAAGACTGACCCTCACGGACATAAAAAAAGATTATCTAGCTTCATCTGTCTCACCATCTTCTGCGGCTCAAGTCCTTGTGGTAGGGCACTTCCCCAGACTACATGACACAGCCAGATGTAGCAACTGGATACCAGGCTATGAAATATCAGATGTCAGCCTTCACACTCCATAAAACAGGGAGTGTATTACAGTGTACATTGAATTCCAGAGCAAATAATACTTAACATCCATGTGGAGGTATTGGAGATTTGAATAATCTGGCAGACTGTATTTGGAAATATTCTCTAAATTTCCTCTGTCCCTGCCCTGAGACTGTGGTAAGTAGCACAGAGACCAGCTGTCCAGCCTTGTTTTTCTAAGCCATTGACTAAACAGTGAGTTCATGTTCAAGATAACTGTGGGGAACCAGTTCATGAACTTCTTGAACTTGGCTGTCCATAAGTGTGGTGATGGGATTGAAAAGCTGACATTAAATTAATGATGATTCTTGTAACTAGAAACAAACCTTGGGCCAAATATTGTTTGCTGCTTTGTTTTGTTTGCCCTTTTTATTTTTTTTTAAATTAAAAGATGTCTAGAATGCAAAATATAACTAAAAGCACTAAACTGTCTAAGCCATTGACTTTTTGCCAGAGAAAGATGTTGCTCTGTAAAAGAAGGAGATAAAATCATCACCTGCATATATAATCCAAGAACTTGCAGTGCAATGCCAGAGCATTTGTATGGAGCAGAATTCTCCCTATGCTCCTTTCCAGATTCACCTCCCAATTTGCACAATTATTAACCTGGAGGTCTTTCTACGAGTGGTGTCTGTTTTATTGCAAGAGCTTGAAACTTTCTCTTTTCTCTGTGGGAGTCGGTTTTCTGCTAATTACTGGAAGAATCGGTATTAGTTTCTGAGGGAAGAAAGCTGCATAGAGCTTAAAATTGCAACCTTGCATTGCAGTATCATCCTCAAAACCTCTCCATTCGTGCTGATAACAATGCATAGATGTCCAGCTGTTGTCCAATAAAACTCCTTCCTGCTATAATTTTAAAACTGCATGAGAAACAAGCTTATTTTATAGATCCAAATACTCTTCTCACATAAGACAGAAACCACATAATTCCACTGTGCTTCAAGATACATGCAACTTGCACAAGCAGAGGACCATCTTCCCCTTAGTATTTGATAGTTCTTGATATCCATAAGCAGAAGTCACTACAGAAGAACTGGAAAAGACCTTTAGAGATATACACCTGCTATTGCAAGACTTATAAAACACTTAAATAATCCCTTTCGCAGATAAAGTCTGTGAGGTTTCTAGGTAAGTTCCCTGCTCCCTCTACTTGAAGGGGTAGTTTATTCTACAACATTAGTCCTTAAATTGTAAAAAATAACTGTGAAGCTGGTGAAGGGTCTGGAGCACAAGTCCTATGAGGAGAGGCTTGAGGGAGCTGGGTTATTTAGCCTAGAGAAAAGGAGGCTCATGTGGGAGCCTTATCGCTCTCCACAACCGCCTGAAAGGAGGCTGCAGTGAGGTGGGTGCTGGCCTCTTCTCCGAGGCAACAGGAGACAGAACAAGAGGAAATGGCCTCAGATTGCACCAGAGGAGGTTTAGATTAGCTATTAGGAAGATTTTCTTGACCAAAAGGATTGTCAAGCATTGGCAGAGGCTGCCTATGGAAGTGATTGAGTCACTATCCCTGAAAGTATTTAAAAGTAGATGTGGTGCTTAGGGACATGGTTTAGTGGTGGATTTGGCAGTGTTACCTGAATGGTTGGACTCGACGATCCTGCAGTATTCTAAAAAAGCCTTCTTCTGAATTCCCGCTTAAATAATCCTTTACAATTTATATTCATTTGTTTGTCTGTAGATCAAATCAGATCTTTTTCCACTCTCACATCCCTAATGTATATGTGACTAGTAATTATACCCCTTTAGCCTCAACTTTGAAAGCTCTTCACTCCTCTGATATTCTAGTAGCATTTCTTCTGCTTCCAGTTTGAAATCATCTTTCTTTGATGTGGGTTCCAGATCGGGACAGACTGGGAGCTCTCACTGGGGCCTTAACACTGTTCCCCCTGTGGAAATAGATCTGGAACAAGAGCACTGTACTTGGAGTCTCACCCAACTTCACCAGCTTGCTGGTG
Source organism: Acanthisitta chloris (assembly GCF_000695815.1). Lineage (NCBI taxonomy): Eukaryota > Metazoa > Chordata > Aves > Passeriformes > Acanthisittidae > Acanthisitta > Acanthisitta chloris. The sequence goes on along the minus strand of NW_008678058.1, from coordinate 8,696 downwards.
ATTGCCTTTAAGCAAATAAAGCAAATGCAAACATTTCAAACTATAATTAGTAGGAAGTTCTCAACAAGCAAAGTATTATTTTCACACTTTGCCTTTATATGAGGCATCAAAGTATTTTATGACATGTAATTAGGACTGAGATCTTCAAAAGTGTGGCAGAATAAACAGCAGCATTTCCTGTTTCAGTTCATTCTTTTATTGTGCTCTTGTATGATGAAGCAGAATGGGGCCTAATCATCTGCAAGTAGTTATTCGTAAAGAAACTATCCTATTTCTTCAGGACCCAAGCTAAATGATGCTGAGGGAGTTGCTTTCTACTTGAATTGTACCTGAAACAATTGCTGATTGTGGGCACTTAATGAAGGGGTTATACAAGTTTTAGCACTACAGACCTACTGATAACTGATTAATAAAATAATAAAGGTAACAAGTGCAAGTGTATTTCTTTACTATTGGCTATGCTACAGTGACTATGCTACGTTAGGTGGCCTCATTCTGTAAAACCTGCTTCTGTTTATAATGCCCCTAGGCAGCTTTTACCAGTCTACTATTAAGTGGCACTGGCTGCAGGATCAAACAAGATGGTAAAGGAGGAAAAACATAGTAAATGTGTGTTTCTGTAGGTGACTTTGGCTACTGTGCAGGCTTTGATCATCCACACTGCATTGGGGCTGCCATGTTGAGCATTGTGATGCTAAAATTCATGGTATCCTTGCCAAAGCACTGGGACACTGTCCTGAGCTGGCTCTGTAGTCTGTTATCCATAGCAGGTATTTGGAACGAAACTCTCAGGGATCAGTGGTGAGAAGGAAAAAATCAGAATGAAAGACATAGCCTGATAGCCAGAGCAGGCATCTGCAAAGACAAACACTTCAGTCCTGCATCCCTGCCTTCAGGACATACATTCCACATCATATCATCATTGACATGAAACCTTTCTCCAATTCATGCTGTCTCCTTTCTGCATTGAGCATCCTACTAAGTCGGAAAATCCAAATTTGTTTTCCTTCTGATTATTCCAAGCAATGTGGCACAGCTCTGACAGGTGGGCTTACACAAATGTGTTTGCTCCCACGTCAGAAGAGCAGATGATTGTACTACTTTCCGGGGACGTGGGACATGCTTCTGTGCCCTCCTTCATGGAGGCAGAATTGAATCCAGATGCTCTTGCCCCATGCTTTAACCACCAAAATACATGGAGAAAAGTGAGGAAGTGAGAGAGATATTATCTCTGAGGCAGATTTTACTTCTTATGAAAACATACACATACACCACTCCCCACCCCACTCATATTCTTCTTTTTCCCATTCCCTTTCCCTCCCTAAAGATGCTGTGCAAACTAGGAGAGCCCATCCTTCAGCCAGCACACAGATATGTGGTTAGGATTTCTTCTTAGGGATCCTAGAATATTTGTGGGCTTGAATCCCACTGGCAAAAGAGGAATGTGAAGGCAAGTCTCCCACATCCTGTGGAGTGCCTGTGGGAGAGCCCAGCATCTCCTCCTCAACGGTTGTTCTGTGCTCTGAGAGCACCTACTGACATGACCCGTGCCAGTGAGATGAGTGGGAATAAAGTAGTTTGTGAAATTTGATGAGAGCATTTTCAAAACTTAAACGGGAAGAGTAGAGGCAATGTCTTTTCTCTTCCCAATGGAGATGCTCTTTCCTCCTCCCATATGGCCTGGAATGCCATGTCCCTTTTGTAAGACAAAGATTTGTCTACATCAAGTGGACAGTTAATTTATCTCAATCAACTTCCTTTCCAATATCACTTTGTACTTAGTACTAGCTGATCTTTAAGGTCCCTTCCAACCCAAGCCTTTCTATGATTTAGGGTTGTGACTTTTTAAAAAGGAGCTTCTTTACTGTGTTGACCTCCAAGTGTTTCAGTCTTGCTCTGTTCCCATGGGTCTTCATCCAGTACTTGATGTTTCCAGATCTCCTCTGTTCAATATCCTTTGTAAGGGATCTTTGCTACATCATCTGGTACTCTGTGTACCCTCTCGTGAGCCACAAGCTCTTCTGGGCATGTCTGAAGCTTCTAACTCATATTCTTTGTTGCAATTGCTGCTGTGTTATGCTTTTTTGTGTCACATCTATTTGTCCCTGCCCCATCCACAACTCAGCTCCCGCCAAGTTTCTACCACATGTACACACACCATCTGAATCCTCAGTCAGCTTCAGGCACAGACTTAAACACAATAGAATACCACTGCTGGCTTAGGGAAGCTCTGAGCCACAAGCTCCTGGAGTGTACTGGGAAGTGTAATTACATGCTTGCCCTGTTCTTTTATTTCTTTCCTGGGCATAGACTGTTGGCCATTCCTACTTCTGAAATCAGAACTTTATTCTCTTGTCTTAGCTGGGTTTACTCACTATTGATTTTGTGGCTATTGGTTTCTTGGGCAGCAAGGGAGCCTGGATACTGCACAAGTATGCAAATGTACTACTCCCTGTCACTGTGGATGGTGAACTGCAGGTAGTAGGGCAGAATCCTGGGCAGGGAAATATTTTGTTTTGGCCTGAATCACTTTTCCAGACAGTTCCAGAGTCTCAGACCCAGAAATTCCAGCGTGGTGGCTGGAGCTCCAGACTGCACTTGATTAACAAAACCATCCCTGTGAAGAATAGACTCCAGGCAACTGCAGTCTGGTTTCCAAAGAACAGAGCTTGGGCTAGCCACATTGCTTTCCACAGCTGGACATGGCTACTCCTGTTCTGCACCAGCTGCCACCCACACAGGCAAATGTGAGCTAGGTGGATCTCCGTTTGACTCAGCACTGCTCTTCTTATCCTCCTGTGTGAGAAAACTGTCCTTTGGCACAGATGCTATCAACATATGATTTGCTTTCAATTGCATATACCTTAACTAAACCTGATCAGTAACAGCAGCAACAGGTTCTTCCCTGGCATCAGAGAAATTCCACCATTTCTAGGCAGTGCTTAGTGCCGTAGATGTCTAGTAGCTGCTTGGAAGATGGCCAAAAGAAGGTAACATTATACAGCTACTTGATGCATTGTAAATAGGAATATTAAAATTTTGGTAGTTTGTCTTAATAAAACATGCATGTATTTCATGTATTTCGACATAAAGTTGTGGAGAAGGAAAGGCTGCTCAGTGAAACTAGATGGAAAATATTCAACTAGCAACACCATTTATTGAGAAATACCATTCCTGCAGTGCTTAAATTCAATCAGTTGATTGTATTTTATGGTGCTTTGTTTGCTTAATTTGGAAAAATAAAATTGAAACACTTTGAATGTCAAGTTTGACCAAAATGACTTTATCCAATATCAAACTCTTATGCTTCACTGCCTCTGCTCCTGGGATGCATTATAATCACTAGGATGAACTCCCATCTGTCTTTTGACTCTGTCTCAGGAGTCTCACAGCTCTGAGTGTCACACATTACTTGGTCAAGGACTTTGTCTGACTGCGGATGCTTGAAACTTAGGCACTACAAAGAAATGTGCTATGACAGTCAAGTGACACTAAAGAAATCTTTTATATTCAGAAATGTTTCAGCACATCTGGCTTAAAGAAATATGCAGAAAGTCCCTCTTCTGCAAAAGAGACCTCAAAGGTGATGTAATCTTAATGTATGAAATCTGTACCAATATTGTTCAAATCCATACCAGGTGGTTTCAAGCCTCCTTACTGGAGAAACCTGAACCAAAACATATCAAAGCCCTGAAAAATATATTCACCAATTTCTTTGAGCTTTTTAACAGGCTCTGAGGGCTTTAACTACTGACAAGCAATGTGGTTGGATTTTTTTGTTTTACTAAATCTAGACAGACATGAACTGTTCTCTTACTTATTGCCCAGTATTTTCTGCAACACCCTGTTGCTGTTTCCAGTTCTAAACCAATGTGAGAACATCCCTACAATTTCATTTCAAGCAATTTTTTCCTGAATAGGGGAAAAAAGCTATTTCTATTACCTAAATTTAAGAATTTTTACATAAACATAAAATACTTTCATATACTAATTATTTCTGTTGAGATTTCAACATCAGCTTCACTGTTTTGACCTTTGTCATACTCACTAGACAAGAAAGGAGCAGAATGGCAATTTGCTGGAAAATTTAATTGACATATTAATGCATTTTTCCACTGTTTTCAAATATAGTAACTTTTCCCAGTATATCAACTGCTGTTACTCAGCCTTTTCTAGAATACTGTTTCAAATAAAAGCCTAGGTTTTCAGTGAGGCATTCTGTGTTATTACTCATATTTTGTCATCCTTATTTTTACACTTACATATTTACTTGTATTAACCACCGTGAAGAAGTGAAAAAAAATGGTTAAGTATATTTCATGACGATTTTGGAGGCTGTAGAATTTCGTTTCCTCCTAACACTCATGGAAAACACCTCTCTGCCTGTTTTCACTGCTTGCATCCCTATTCACACTCAGTAGATAAGAGTCTCAGGACAGGACTCTCTTTACATCCCCTAAAGAGTCTGTGCTGTTCCTTGGAAACCTTACTGTCCAAAACATGCTCAAAATTGATACATCTCAACTAGACATTTGTGTCAGGTCCAAAACAACCTTTTGTTGACTTTTTTTTTTGTCAACAATATTCCAACCTATAGTAATACCAGACAAGTTAGTCACAAGCATCTGTCCTCAGGAAAAGATCTTGCTGGTATAAGAATATAACACATTTAACAATGCTTGTTACAAAAAATGATGCAGTTGGGTGAATGCACTTACTGCTTTCCCAAATTGGAATATTTCAGCTGTATAATCTCTCTCAAGTTAAAAAATGCTGTTTTATTTGAAGTGTAGGTCAGGAGAACAACTTTTAGTAATTCTTCCTATTTTGAAGGGGAATGAACTAAAATTTTTTTTTAAAAAAACTATTTTTTACCCTAATGTTTTACTTTGGCCTGCAGGCTTGTTGCTCTTTGACGTTTTCAGATTTTTCAAGACTTTCAACTTCGCAATGAGAATCAACATCAGAATGAGAACTACTTTCATCACAGCTTTTTTATGTAAACACAGCTTCCTGTTTTGCTTCAAAGCAAAATGATGAAAAAAATCCTAGCAGCTATGCAGTCTTATCACAACAGGTAGTATATTTGTGATCATCTCCTGCAACACAAGTGTTTTGTAGACAATAGCAAAGAGCTATGTTCTGCTCAGGGACCAAGAGTTCACATCATAGAGCCAGGACTTTGTTCATGCAAACTGTTACGTATGTCTCTAGTCCTCACATAACATAAAGAAAGCCACAATTTTTAGGAAGAAAATATCTTTTATTAGGCCAAGAGATACAATTTTGTAAAGCAATTAATATATAAAGCAGATTCATTTTCATGTAGATGAACTACTCTTTGAGTCCAAAACACAGAGAAAATATGAAAGTAATTGTAGCTCACTGCTCTGAATTGCACTTAATTGTTTTAATTGGACGTTTGAGAGAAAGTGTTTCCTATTTTGGGAGCAGAGGATGATTCTGACCCTGCTAAGAGTAAAAGTGGCGACAGAGGCTGAATGATCAGAGGAAATAGTAATTCCCATTAAAGATCAGCAAGACTTGAGAAGTGGGGAAACTCAAAGGTGGGGAAACTCAGAGCTCTTTCTTGAATTCATCTGATATGGTATCTAGTATCTGATAGAGTTGCACATTTTGGTTCTCTGGCCCATTTTTATCTTGCAGTGTCAGGACTGCAAGTTTAGAGACAGAGTAGTCGTTTTGGGGATATAATTTTCTGATAAGTAACTGGTTGTTGCTGTTCTTTCCTAATCAGGTAGCACGTGGCGGTTCTTAGGTTTCACACACAGAGTTCCCCAAGAGCCATGAATGCACTGCATGATGCCTATGATATTTCAGGATACTAATTTTTAGGACCTGTGGATTTTGGTGGTTCTGGTGTAGCAGGTATTTATCATGAGGACTGTGGCAATATTTGCATTATTTTCTTGAGTTATCTGGCTCTCAGCATATATTGGTCTGCCAAAATTTGTATTCAATGATGGAGCTAATGATAATGAGCGTGGTCTGAAGGGAGAGATGGGCGTTTCTAGGAAAAAGCATTTGAAGGCATGATTTTCTTCCAACATAAGCTACAACGCGTTAACATTTTCCAGTATACATTTCTTGCACATTGTGGTATATGATGCCCAGTAGGGGATTTTCTCTCTGTATCTTAGTAAGTTTGGATACGTTTTAGGTGGCTTCTTCAAACGTGATCCTAGAGGAGAGTCACTGTTGGATGAGCATCATCTGTAGCTTTGTGAGGGCGTCATGAGTGTTTTCCTCAGAGCAAATGAGGTGATGCCTGTGGGCTATATCGGTTTTTCTAGTGCGTTTTGGATAGCTGATGGTTTGTGGAAGGAGGTGTGTTGGTCTGTGGATTTTCTACATATGGTAGTTTGACAGTTGCTATTTTTTATGCTGACCATTGTGTCTAGAAAGTCAATGCTGATGTAAGTTTTCCAGAGAGAGTTTGATGGACAATTCTGGTTGCTGAATTTGTGGTAGAAATCAATGACAGAATCCAAGTTTTCAGTACAGAAGTCATTCATGTACACTAGTGTATCCTAGGTACCAATGCTGGGGTGGTGGGAAGGTTAAAGTCTTTTACTCAAGGTGACTCCTAAAGCACCTGATGTCCTGATGCTTGGATACAAATACCTGGGTGCTTGTAGTTTCTGCAGTTTCGTGAGGATGAAATTGGTGTGGGAGAAGATGAAATAGATGGGTTTGACTATTAGACTATTAAATGTCAATAGACTGGCACACAGAAGACGCCAGTTAGAAGGCTGATATCACTTAGACATCGGATCAGGTGTAATGCTTCCCTGGTGTAGCATAGTGATGATAATACTAAAGATGATGCCAGTAAGAAGATAGTTTATGAAGCAGTGATCCTGGAGGAAACATGTTTGACTGGAGAAAGTTGTGTTCATATGTAACAAAGTATTTAAAGATGGTGTCTGCAGATCCTCATAGCTCTTCAGTGGAAGTCACTTTTGGTTTCCTTCTGTAAGAATCTAGAAGAGCCCAGTAAAGACTTATGGTAGCAAGAGTAGATAGACATTTTTTGATCTTTGTTAGCAAGAAATTTGAATTCTAAGGTGAAAAGAGCAGAGGTCTTTCTTGAGTTCCTTCTCAAATGAAAGCATAAAAATTCATCAGCTAGCATCACTGATGTTATCCTAACTTCTCCTTTATCAATTGTCTAATTGGTGCCTGGATTTTAAAAGCTATGTAGACTCTTAAAAAACCACCAGTTGTATCTTTCACAAAATTATTTCTGAAAGAATTGTTATTGTAGACCAATGTAAAATTGATTTAGGAGTGTCTAGCTCATTATAATGTGAGATTATTTTCATGGTTATATTACAGGTGATGGTGGCTATTTTGCTTTTGTTATGTTTTCAGAAAAAATGAGTCACACCAACAGGAACAATTCCTCCAGCTCTCTACAGACCACAATGCTACCAACGTTTCCAAGCATAAAGTAAGCATTTAGAAAGAAGAGATAGAGGTAGGTATTCAAGGCTAGGGTATGGATCCATGACTTCCTGGTGGGTGATGTTGGGATGCAGGTGCTCTCATCATCATTTCTCAGATGTCTTGCTGGTAGTGAAGGAATTGCCATTACTCTATTTGGGTCCAGTGTTAAATGATACCAGTTTCTTTTGATAGTTAGTTGTTGTTTGGTGGTTTGGTGAGTTTCAGTTTCCTTTAATTTGCTGGAGCACGTAATTATGTCTGGTTCAGTCATTCTCTTTGGGAAGTAAAATTTCTCACTTTCTTAGTTTAGGCAGACCTAAACAGGATATTCTCTTATGCGTCAAGAGTTGAAAATAGGCCTTTTTTTTTACATACCAGATGACCTACATGGATCTGTGTCATTCTCCATGTTCTTCAAAGTCTGACCTGGACTACAACTCCCTTGCTTTTATGTCTGGACTATTTCACCACTGAATTTCACAGGGCTGCAGACCTAATTCACCTGCACTGCCATTGCAACAAGCACTTTCATAAGAATTAGGAGAATGCTTTCAAGAAAGTGAACTTGTGAGGCACCTAAGCTCTATTTACTGAAGAGGTAGTCAATCCCAAAGTGTAGAAAAACTCACAAGTGAAAGTCCAAGTGGAGGAAAGGCTATATGGAGGCAGGAAGGACCATAAATAGACAAACTTTACATGAGCAAGTATATGATGGGGAGACCAGAGGGACCTCCAGAGATCCACAAGAACGTGCCTACAAAGTCTAGCATGGCTTTATGAAGAAGAGGTTTTGATATTGAATGCAAGCTGAGATACGGGGAGTGCAGGACGACCTTGCTCCTAATCAACAGATCTGGCTGCATGTGGGGAGCTGAGGAGGCTCTGACCTGGTTTCAGCCGCAGCCAAGTGCCGGCACACCTCTCTGATACTTCTTTACCCCAGTCCTTCAACAAGACTGTGAACGGTGTTGCCTCTTTCGGACAGCACAGGTCAACACCACTTGTGCTCATTTTAGCCAGGCCTGAGTGAGGAGAGAGTGAGACTGAGAGGGGCTCTGGCCCCCCGAGGTCTTGGACCCACCAAAGGGGCCGGGGGATGAGCGACGGGACCCACCGGAGCCGCAAGCTGCTTCCAGGAACTTGAGGATCCGGGGGAAAAGGGCCCTCCCGATGCAGCCAGGGGCTCAGAGAGCCCTGTGCTGCCGGGGCCGCCTGGGTGCAGCGCA
>NW_008678057.1:17353-32998 GCF_000695815.1 Acanthisitta chloris | reverse complement strand
GGTACACCCGCCCAGCCGCAGCAGTGCTCTCCCTGCTCAGCACCTTCCCTCGGTGCTGCCGTGCCTGGGGCTCACAGCCATCCCCACGGCACAGGGCTGCCCGCAGCGCGCAGGAATCACAGCGTGGGGTTTGTGTTTCATACGGTAAACACTTTCTTAACACAATAGTACACTTACGGTTCACATGGTAACTTTCTCAACACAGTAGATATTAAGTGACATGAGAATACAGGGATGACAAAAATCGTGGACTCCTAACAATAAAGAAGCATAAGAAGGTCTAAGTTCATTTATGCTATTTTTTCCCAGGTTCCTGTGTCTGCTGCTCCACCTGCATTTCCACCCCAAGCACCAGGATGTCCAAGTTACCAAGCTTTGTATCCCTGCTTACAGCTTCACTGGAGAGCACAGTACAACACCTGTCAAGCTGCATTGCACACTTCCAGCGTTCTCCTGCTCCCAGGCTTCCACAGAACACACACCACCACCCCCCCCCCCCATTTGATGGCACATGCTTTAAAATCTTGCCTGGATCAGAAACAAGGAAGGAAAAAACCTGCCAAAGCAGTAGCACTAAATTTCTGGTACCACTAGCACCACCATTCACACAACCCTCACGTCTTCCTCCATCTAAAAGGGGTTTTTACCCTCCCCACTCCATTTCCCCCTGTATAGTTCTATGATTTCTGCATATCTCCCCTTACCTAAATAGCAGTGTCCTTCAGAATCAGACATTAACCATAAGAGCAGATCTGAACCTCACTATGGTCAAGCCTACCCTCATTTCCCAGCAGTGGATCAAAACTCACACGTTTATCACATTAGAAAAACAAACTACCCAACTGTTTACGAATTGTTTTCTCTAAACAGAATCCAGCAGGAGTGACTACAGGCACAGCCTCTAACAGCTCTGTATGGACTCCAGGTTGTTAGATGCAAAATATTTGGGCTGATGTATCAACATCTTAAAAAACATGTGCCCCCAAATCCAACCTCTTTTAAAGAGTTTTAAGATGGCAGGTCAAACAAAAGCAATATGAGTATTTCTAATACGTTCTTGGAGACACATGCTGATATTTTGACTCAGAAGTACTGAAGTATGAGTTTGATCAGGTTTATACCTCAGATTGTTTTCTGCACCAAGAAAGTGATTTAATGAAATTTTAACTAATCTTTATCTAACCTTTCAGACTGAAATGACACTTTACTGAAAGCTCAGTTTACATGATTATGCTCATGATATAAAACTTTGCATTCACAGAGAGCTTGTAAGGTGAATACAATCGATAACTAAACACCAACTGCACAGCACTTGGACTGCTGAGAAACTACCTGGGTTTAAATCAACAGTATACATTAACACACACACAGAGCAATCTCTAACAAAACTCAGGTTAGTCTGCCAATTTGCCACTGTCCTCTGAACACCAAGACAGGAGGTCACATTTATTTCTCTTTCATTAGTCAATCTCCAGACACTTGCAGTTGGCATACTTTACTGAAAAATGTCCCATGATCTGGCAACTGGAGGAAGTTACCTTTAAGTCTTTCATAACAAGCAACAAAATACATTCTGCTAAAAAGGGCAGCAAGTAGCTTAGTAGCACACAAGACCACAGAGAAGTCAGAAGTGCTATATGGTGACAGAATATAAAAAAAAAATCATCTACAGCAGGTCTTCATCTGCCAGACACAACCCTACCTGCTCTGCCAGGCAGCAAGCAGTAAAACACTCTGCAACCCTACCTTGTAAAAATATTTTTATGTCTTCACCAGTGGCAAAGAACAGAAGCTTCTTTATTGAAGCCTCCAAAACTGTTTTAAACATGTACTGACAAAGCCACAGAAGAGAAGTGCAGGTGAGCACAGCATGGCAGCCTCACTTCAGACCTCTTCTTGTCTCTGCATTAAGATTCGAGGTCAGAAAACACTGCCTCAACACAGTATCTTACCTTTAGGGAGGTTGAGCCAGGCCTCTCCACAAGAGGCTTGGCTTTCAGAAAGCACATGCTACTTTGGTTGATCTAGCGAAGCCTGAGGGGCACAGGGTGCAATATGGATTCCATATGCACCGCCCTCCCTCTACTTGCATCTCTGTTTCTGAGCGCTGTGTGGCCCACAAGCACAGCTCTATCTTTACATGCCAGAAGCCACCAGCATCTTCTTCCCACTTTAATCATTCTGAGCTATGAGGTCTTGCAAGAAAGAAGAAACCTGTTGCTGTTTTTAGGTGTCCATGTATCCAAGCTGCCCTCATAGGTTCTTACATGCAGTAGGCATACAAATCTGAAGAATCAAAGGTCAGCTTGGTGTTGATAATAAAGCCCCACCTGTGGCATGCTGAAAGCACTGAAATCTAGTACTCATGAGTGATATGCAGACTAAGCAAAGCAAAGAGCCAGGAAAGCAATTAATGTTGAAGGGCAGAATTACAAAACCTGATGTAATAGATCTTCAGCACTGAGAACCACAGAAGCAGTGGCTGGAAGGGACCTATGGAGGTCATCCAGCTCAATCTCTCCCTCAGAGCAGAATCATCACCAACACAAGATCAGGTCACGTTTGGTGCCATGATCGTAGTCTAGCCAAATCTTGAAAACTCCAAGGATGGAGATGTCATATTATCTCATGACCACCTGCTCCCATGCCAGTTAGCCACACAGCAAGTCTGAGGTGTGCTGCTGATGTGAAAAGCACCACCAGCACATGCATTCCAGTACTTGGATTTCTGCTGTGGTGAACTGGGTAAGAGTAAACACTAGCAAGCACTAGAACAGGCCTAAGCATCATTCTCCAAAATCTGGTTGCTCCTTCCTCCTCAGAGCTTTTGTTTTCAGTTGCTCTCTCCTTACTTGCTCCAAACCTCACTGACTGCAGTAGAAAGGCCATGCAGTGTAATTTATAATGCCTGAGAGTGAAATGCTCTAAAAGCCCAAAATGCAGCATTAGAAAGACCTCAGGCATGCTCGAGCCAGAATTTTATATTAGGCAGCTAATGTGGAAATAAATTATAAATATTTTAATGCTGATAAGAAGCAATCAATGCACAGCCTCTGAAAACAGAGGTGATGGCCTTGCTAGAGGCTTCTGCTGATGTATTTGTCAGAAGATTGAAAAACCACAGTTTTAGGGAGTACTGTATGTGACACAGCCAAACTATAAATGCAATTAATGATTGTAAAAATTCCCCACCACTTGGATAACTCTGGGCTGGTGGGAGCAATAGGGAGTGAGATTCAGGAAAATTCATTTAACCCTAGAGTGGCCAACAAGCTTTCCTTCATCTCTGACACCTCTGTTCATGTTCAAGCTTGTAAAGGAATCATTGTGATATTGCCTGTTCTCAGAATACACCTCAGTTACAACCTCAAACTGTAGCAAACACCATGCAAGTATAATTATTTTGGGCCATGTATATCACTTCTCTGAGGAGTTTCACAAACATTCCTGTCACAAGTGCAGTTTTTTCCGCTAGGAAAGAAAATGGGAAAACTGGACTTGAGACAAACAGTTGGAAGATAGCAACAACTTTTGGAAAGCAGCAGTCCTGAGTAATGTAGTCTACTTTTCCAATGTAACCATTCTCATAGTCTTCCATTATCAGGACAAAGATTAACAACATTCTGCAAAGCAACAGATTTATACACTGTAGAGTGGAATCAGTTATTTCTAGCACTCAGGTGTGTGTGTTTATCAGAAACACATGCAGAAACAGCCTCTCCCTTCAGGAGCTGGCCAACAGTGTTTAAATTTGAAAATAAGGGAATAAAGCAAATTAGGAAGAAAGTTTGTTAAGAGCTAAAAGAAGTTGCTCTGTTAAGCCTTGGACACATCTTGCCTGTTCAAGGAAGCCCAAATTCATTAAGGTACATACACATACTTTATTCCCAGCATGAGTAGATTCAGTGGGATGGGTATATAAGCATGAGCATACTTAATTAGGCTGGATCAGAATCAGCCTAATTTCTGAAGTTGCATTTAGTAGATTAAGAACAGAAGACCTAGGAGATCCAGATTTGCATGTTATCTGTGGGAAATACAAATGAGGTATGTGCAACTGAACGTCTCTTAGAGCACTGGGTTGTGCCAGCCTAAATTAATGCACAGTTCTAACCTGTAACACTAACATATTACACAGAAACATCCATAAAGGAATCAGCAAGGGCAGTGTTACTAACACAGTAAGCATATATCAGACATGATGTGGTGCATGATAAATTTCAAGCTGATCTCTGCTATGCAGGACTCATGTTTCCCATTTCACTGACTTACTGTCAGCAGCACTGATCAGCCCAAAGGAAAACTCCCACCATGGCATAAAATCACCTCAAGTGAAAATTCAAAACTAAAACTATATAGACTAGCTTTGTTTACACAGCACTGAATAAATTTTCCCACCTCCATCCGGTTACCTCATTCCGTGCCTTACATTTCAGGGTGCATTGCATTTAAACTTGCCATACCAAACAGCAAATGATAATTTTGTCAGGATAAAGAAACACTGCATGAGTTGTATTAAAACAGCTACTTATCACTCCAGACATCCTGTAGACAAAGAATGAGCTTCCCACCCTTGGGGATTCTAGTGTTGCCACTTTAAGCAAAGTCTTGATTATTTGCCTTCCCTGGAGAGAGACAGATAAAGAGGGGGGGAAAAAAAAGAGAGGGCTGTCCCAATTACACAATGTGCACAGACCACATCCCTATGAGGTAATTCAAGTCTATTTTTAAATATACAGACATATTTATATTTAAGAGGTCACATTTAACATTTTAAGAAATGTTCTGTCCCTGTGAAGAAGAGTAAAACAAATTTTGGATTCTTTATCAGCTAGACATTCTTGAAAATTTACCCCCATAAGCTGAAAATCCAATCTGACCATTAGTGTATGAATTGATCACTAAAGAGAGACACCTTCAAGAGCCACAGATTGTGGGTATTTTCCTTAAAAAAAACCCCCACAGCTACCTTTTATTGTTACTGTAGAAATCAGATCAGGGGATTAATTCAAGATTCAAACACTGTCTATAAAACAAGGATGTTTATGTTCACAGGAACAGGATTTCACAAACCCTTGAATATGAGGTATTTTAAGACTAGTTATAAACTTTTAATATGAATTCTTAGATTAAAATTAATAAATAGGTTTAGTTGACATTTATTAAATCCAATTAGCTAAATCCATCTGCTTTAAGAAATAAATTCCCCAAATTCCGATTTAGAATGAAGCACTCTTCAGTATACATCAAAGGATTCCTTACTTAAAACATAAGAAGTTCACACCGAATGGCAGAAATATCTTTATCCACCATTTCTACATAATAAAAAAGCTCTAGTGAGAGCAGGAAGTACTTCAGTGAGGAATGGTTCCAAAGGGAAGAAATTTTTTCTTCCCTTAACTCCAGACCAACTCAAAATTTGGAATTATTTAGTGTCTCTTCCATTTGTGTTCAGTGATACCCACTGGGCTATAACAGAGTTTCAGACACACCTTGGGGAGCTGCTCTGATCTAAAACCCTGTAAACAGAGCCTGTGATCAATAAATGCTCGGAGTAAGGACTCCTCTGCCTCATTCTGCCTTTAATACTGATTGAAAGGAATTGAGACAGGAGGCTCATGACTCATTTGTGTGCATTTACATGGAATTCTTTGACTGGAGCTGTTCTAGAGGTACCATTGCCACTTTTGCACATTTGCACCAGGGTGTTAACTAGTTTTCTAGGTTTGTTTTCTCAGAGTTCAGATGTAATGACTACGGAAAGCCAAAAGAGAAAGGTTACAAATGTTCAGGTAATCTGGATTCATAGACTTATTCAGAAAAGGACAAAATTTTAATCTAATAAAATCGAGATTGGTGTTCTAGAAGAAAGGGATTTGGGATTTTCATGCTTCCATATAGTACTGCATATGACTGTTACCACTGGGGAAAGTCAGAGCCTCAGACATTCATACCTAAACCAAAACCAATAAACAAATTATAAATGGTAAAAACCTGGAAGGGTTTGGAAATGTGAGAGAGTAAGCTTAGCATTTATTTATATATTTTCAGCTATTGAGGAATCTTTCGCTTTCTTGGGGCTAAAGAGAGGTGTCTAAAAATAGGCAGAAACATGACAAAATCAGGTGGGAGTGGACAATCTGTCTCACTGATGTTCCTTCTTACCACTCCTACACTGAAAATATCAGCAACACACTTTGAAGGCATTTCAGTCTAATGATATACTTCATAAAAGCAACACTGGGACATGGGGGAGGACAAAGGAGAAGCTTTGCAACACTTCATCAAGGGCAGAAGTTTCTAACATGAAAACCAGATATGGCTGTATCCCATACTAAAGTGATATACCTTTACTGGTAGATAATGACTTTCAACATAACTTGTTACATTACTCCTCTGAAAACTTGGCATTGTTATTACCTACTACAAATTCAAGCATTGTTAGTAATGGCTCTTGAGATCAATGATTCTCTGTCTGCATCATAGAACAGGTGTTGTGAAGCTGACAGTCATTTGATTTGCACGTTATTCAACTAAGTTAAGGCTCCACATGACTATCTGGTAACTGCGTATAACATAAGAAGTTGTTGAAATGCTTTGGAATGATTATTGGCTAAGACCTGTGTTGCACCTTGTCTAATGTCATCATTACAGACGCCAAATACACGAAGCTTGCACAAAGTTTATAACCCATAACAAGGAACATTACACTTAGCAGCATTTACCAACCTCTCCAACCTGTCCAAGATGCTCACCCCTGCTAAAGAGGAGGGGAGAAGGCTCGCACAAGAAAGTAATGGGCCAGCAGAGGGTCAACTGAATTTTTGGATGTCTATTACTGGACCAAGAATGTTTTAACCACCTGACAGAAAGGACTGGATCATTACAAACCAAGATTTGAAGGGGTTACTTTGTCCAAGGAAACTGTAATTAAGTGTCTGTCCTCCCACACCCATCAAAAAGCCAACATAAACAGTATTACATGTTCTAGCTAATATGAAAGAAATACAGAGTGCATTCATGCCTGACTGGGATCAAAATTGAACTGCCAAGTCCTTCAGCAGTGTCTGAGTGTTTCTGATTGCAAACCCCAAGCCAAGAATGCAGAGCCTTACTGCAAAATACACAGTTTCCTCAGAACCTTACAGCGTGCGACAAATCATTCTCTTTGGAGCCAATGTGTCTCACATGCCTATCAAGTAAATGCCGAGAAATTACACAGAAAGTGGTGTACTTTTTTGTTTGCATGCCACCTGCCTCTTTCTCTTGATAACTGCTTTTTATCTGGGACATTCATAGCATTTTACAGAAACTAATTTCTGCCAGCTTTCCTCATTTTACAAGCACAGAAACAGGCCCTGTTGTTAATGACCAACTTCCTCAAAACTCTTATTGCCTGTGTGAGTTTCATCCTCAGCACCACCTATGGTGGGTTCCTATCCTTTCTTCCATGGGCTGCTTTCCAATCCTTCCAGTACTTCCACCTTTGCAGCTAAGCAAATCCAATCCCTTTTTTCCATTGCTACAACGAAGTGACTGCCTCCTCCTTTTTATCTCAGGATTTCTTCCACACCTGAGATTTCCCCATTGTTCTTTCTCCTATTCTCTCCCCTTTTTCCTTTGTCAGGCATATGCCTTTGTAGGCTTGGGCAATTTCCACTTTCCTTCCTCAGCCACCTGCAGAGAACCTGGGTCAAATTGGTTTCCTTCCCTCAGACAAGTCCCCAGCATAGTTATTGTCGGGCTAACATACTGTCATTAGCTAATTACAGCTCATTTCACGCAGGCTGAGAGGAAAGGGCTGCAGTACTTGCCTGCTGAGCTGCATGCACATTTGCACACAGCCATCCCAAGAAGTGACACCTGTACTTAAGGGCTGCCCAAGAACCAGAATTCACACACCTCCCGTGACACATTGCTGCCATTAACACACTAAAGAGCAGAAATCCCTGAGGCACCTCAGAGCCTCTGAAAAACTAGGTTGCAAGGATTTGCTTGTGATCACTAGCTCACAGAGAAATCAGGGAGTACTTCCTCTTTGGGCTAGAGCAAATATATGTATTATACACAAAGTTTTTTAGCAGAAATTTGTCTTACCATTCAAATAGACTTGCTTTTAGCTATTTCAGGCTCCTCCTGGGCCAAATGCAAGTATCTGAGGCATTCTGCTCTTTACTTGCTGAGAATTTCTTACACACATGCTTTGTCACTTACTGTTAAGGATTTAGATCTGCAACACACTTGTAAGCAACAGTTACGATTTGCAAATGCTAGAGCATTTGGGAGCAAGAAACTGTTCTGTAAGTATGATTTAATTGCTACTTAACACAATACGCTTACCAATCTGAAAGTTTTAGTTTCCTCACTTATTGATGGAAAACAGACTTCTTCCATTGGCAAGTTCATTAGCATTTATCCTAAGTCTTTATTAATAAAATAGCCTTCAAATGAAGAGGAAAAATAATTTTCACAGACAGATTTAACCGTGTTAAACCTATATTAGTAGTCTAAATTAAAAAAAAATAATAATTTGCAAACTGTGTTAAGCAACTTATCTTGCTGACAGACATTCCTTAAGGGACTTACGGAGCTTGACCTGTTAGACCAAGTTTCCATTAATACTTTGAGCACTTTATTAACCTAGTGCCACAAGTGCTTTATTTAGATACTAGGACCCTTTCAAATTAGACAGAAAATGTCCTTTCCTGGTTGTTAAGAGTTAAAGCCAGCTGGAAGATAGCTACTGCTGGTCTGATTCAGTGGGAGGTGCATCCGGTTAAGAGCAACATACACAAATGCCGGGGGCTTGGGTAGGACAACTAACGAAGCAAGAAAACTTTCAAGCAATGTACAACAGTAAATTTTCCTTATAAAGTCAAATTAACGATTTTTTTTAAAAAAATCACACATAGTAATTAATAGTACCACAACTGCTGCCACAAATTTGTGGATCAGATGGGATACCAGCTGAAGTAATAACTGTGACTTTATTTTATTTAAATGTAGGGAGCAGATGAAATGTAATATAAAGCTCATACCCCTACTCTAAAACAGAAGAAAGGCCATTAAAAACATACACATCTCCATTCTGAGCAGACAAGAACATACAGAAAGTGCATGATCCTACTGAAAAGGTAAACAGCTGGATTTAGTTGCTTCCATTAACCAATGACCCACTTGTCAAACATAAGCTGCAGATTTAGAAGAGTGATTATATGAAGCCTCTTACATGACACAAAAAAGATCCTAGCTATGAAATCAGATCAAGTCTGAAAATACTCAAGTGTAGTCAATATTGTTCATTTTACTGACACAAAATGAGAATTAGTCATTTGTTTAAAAACCTACAACTAATCTAAGGGTGTTTCCTGTAGTGCTGTTCAGAAGGAATTTATCCTATGCAGCCTGCTCAGGTCATTAGTGGTGTGCCAAATCCAGACCATTTGTAAGAGGATGAAGCTCTGATGGAAGCCACTGCGTAAACCTGAATATGGGGGCACTGCCAACTTCCTTCTCTGAGGAAGAGGTACTGATAGAGACTTGAAACTGGTGCTCCCCACACTGAACGGTAACCATGACAAGTACCTGGCCTAGCTAATCACTCAGAGAGGAGTTTTAACAGGCATGGCAGCTGTGCATACTTCGGCAGCAGATCTCCAGCTGAGGCTTTCAAGGCTCAAGCTGCCTGCCACTGTGCCTATGTGTAAGCACCTCCCAGCACATGCCTGTTTCTGTGTCCACTCCAGGCTCACGAAGGAACAAACACGCAAGATGCTACAGACAATTACAACATTTGGGTTTGAGTGCAAGCCCTGAATTAACAACAGTGCAAATGTATCAAGGACAACAAATTATTAGGTCCTGACCTGAAAACCTCTAATTTTGCCACATTGTATTGTAATGCAACAGCACTGGCCACAACAGTGGCCTTCCTGCACTTGACCTAAAGCTAAACAAGTCTCTAAGGAGGTTGAAGACATAAGGACAACCTACATGTTGCTTCCACCTGACCTCATTAGTGTGCTATGCATTGCCAGTAACTCACACTTTACTGTGACTCAGTATACAGAGCGATTTTCTGCAAGCTGCAGATCATGGAGCAACTTAACTATGTAAGAATCCCAGCAGTCAGCTAATGAAAACCAAAGTTTCCAGCCCCAGTGACTGCAGAACAATACTGGAAAATGCTGATACTTGGATTAAGAAAATAAAACCAAAAAACTAACAACAAATGCAAAAAACCCCTCAAACAAACAACAAAACCCAACAACAACCAATTAAAAATACCAAACAACAACAAACACAAATTTCCTTCCTTAAAACAAAGCGCAATATTTGAATGAGCTCTTCCAAACTTTTCTTTACTGTTTGGCTCCTTGCAGGCAAGGTAGGTTCTGGCAGACTGCCCACCCCTGGATTTCACCACAGCTCAGCATCCCAATGCCTGATGTGCAGGCACAAGCTTTAGCAGCAGCATGGGACAGGAGGCCAGGTAAGATACACAGTGCCTACCTCACCACAGGACAGGGACACATGCACTATACAGAAGGAGAAGGTACAGATGGAAACACAGTCATGGCACTCTAAGCTCCACACACCTGCCAGCTCATCTGGCAACAGCATTTCGGTTTCAGCTCAGTTTTTTGTTGTATTCAGCAGCAGCACTAGAGGGTCACCACTGTGTGCAGTCACCACTATGCCAGGCCAGCCCTCTCTTCCCATCTCCCTTTCACATTTCTTTCTCCATCTCTTCTGCCTTTGTCTTTCCTTCTCTACATGAAATATAAGGCTATTTACCACTTTGCTGTTGGCACCTTCTGGAATTTAAAGTGATCAGCAAGTGATGACACTTGCAGACAGCACTGCAAACAGCCTAGCAAGACACGCACTACCAGACAAAGGTCCTCTGTCTTCCTAACAGATTCAGCCTGATGGCAGACTTGAGATGACTGGACAGAATCAGGGTAAGGTCCTGCACACATATGCAAGACTATATTTATAAAATCTAGAAACTGCTTTGAAAAACAACACAGTTATTTTTATAACATCTGGATGCACTATAAATACTTACTATATATTTGACAAGGGTTAGTATTTTTCAAGGTCCTTAAAATTTTGTTGGGTTTGTTGGGGGTTTTTTTGCTGCTAGTGCAAAACTCAAATCATTACTTGAATCATCCTTTAATGAACATTCTCCAGCTCTTAAATGAAGCACCACTGATAGGCAAGATGCAGAAGACAAAAGAAGATTACTGGAAACAAGGGTATAATTCTTTTTTTAAAAATACTATTGTATATTGTCATGGCTTCAGCAGTCATGGCATAGAGTAGCACCATTTTGTAACCTCTGAACAGTCATGTTGTGTATAAAATAAAAACAAAAAGGCTTCTAACATTTTGAGCACAAAAGGTACTAGTGACAAGAAAACAGTGCCTTTTCCTCATTCCAGTAGAAAATGAGGTTTCTATTTAATAAAAACCCCAACCACAAGGCTATGTGTTTTTGTAACTGTGAATGTATGTCAGTGGTGTTGACAGCTTCTGCGTTGGAAAGGATCTCATTATTAACTCTGAACAAAACCACACGTTATCTTTTTGAAAAGCAAAGTTACGTCCCTGATGAATCATCAGCTGCTTTGCTGAGCTCCTGTGGGATAATTTTTGGTATCAGGCACCGAAAAAATAAATATCACCCCAAAGTTCAGAATAGTTTCATACAGCACCATAAAAGGCTATCCAAGCTATCCAATTCCTAAGTTAAGACAGGAATGGGACTGGTGAGCACACAGCCATAAACAAACATTCCATTTGGTTAATTTTGCTCTCTTAGGTTCAGGGCTTTAGGCCTCCGGTTTTCTCATGTTGGATCAAAACCAGCTACAAAGCATCTGTGTTCTGTGTGGGGCTGACTCCTAAACAGATGTTCTCCACTACACTTTGGGAGACCTTCTGCTGTTTCCATAGAATGCACATACTTTAGAAACACTCCCCTCAGCCCAGAAGTTCACCTACTTCATAGTTCTTCAGACTTTTGGCTAAAGCTACAAGGTGCCCATTACAGAAGTCAGACCTTCTTTGGTGCACATTGGGGGGACCAGTTTGGGGAAACAAACAGCAGGGAACTGAGTGGGAAACAGAGTGCTCCTATTTAGAAATAGTGTTTTATTCTGCACCAGTGCTGGGAGGTAGGGTGATAGGGAGAAAAGTGAGAGGAAATGTTTCAGTATCTGCCTGGTTTAGGTAACTACATGCACCTTTATCATGAATGACCAGAGAATATTTGTGTCTGTGCAGCAAAGAAAAAAAAAAGCTCATACAGGCCTTTGTTCAGATCTCCCTTCAACACTTCATGAATTAGTAGTTCATCATACAAACATACTTTATATACACACACACACACACGGCCTTTTAATCTATTTTCTTTCTCTTCACCTATCTCAAAATTACTGGAATCTAAAAAGTAATTTCTGAGCTGATGTTCCAGTAGAAACCAGACCTGTTTTCTAATGTTAGGGTGTATTGTAATTGCTTTGGTGATAATACATCAAGCAAGGAATTGTTACTGCCAAAAGGCCCCTTATCTGCCTGTTGCACATGAAAGTGCCTAATACAAGAACTGCAAACTTCCTTGGATGTTCCAATGTCCATTCCTCATGGTTTTATCTGTACTACTTAATCCATGAAAAAATACACCCATTTGTCAGGCTCAGAAATCACCAGAAGGTTTTCCGAGCAAAGACTAGATGGTTACATGGATTTGGCTTTTGCAATTGTAATAGCTTGGGTAATTCTTTAGCAACATAATAAATATCTGTTATTAAAAGGCTGATAGCTAGATCTTCATTTTGACATATAATAGGTCATAAGGAGTAAGGGATGTGGAAAGGAAAGGCTACACAGTGAGCAGCTATCCACAGGGAATATCCTGGAAAACTGTCTGTTGTTTCATGGACAGGGTTACACATTGCAGGAAATCTGCACATGTCAGGTAAGTTTCTATTAGACAGGTAGGACGCAGTCTGCTTTTATAAATGCCTGTTTGGTGGCTGTACACTATCTCCATGCTCAGTTTTCTTCAGACTTCCTGTTGTTTCCAAGTGCTTGTGACAATGCCAGTATAACCACAGTGACAAAGCTTGACTTTATGCCGCAGCATCTACCCCATGCCACAGAGGAAAGTAAAAGATAAAAGCTTCCATGGCTCAGCACAGGGCATTGTCCTGCTGCACTTCCAGCCATCTGCAACACCCTCCTGGGAAGGCTTGTGTCCACTGGGCAAGGACGCTACATTTTCCTAGTTCCTGCTCTCAGATGTCTCCTGTAGTCTAGATCTATGGCTTCATCCTCGAGGCATACAAGCCTCTTTCAATAAAGTTATAGGCTGTTCTTCTCCTGAGAATCTGTAAGTACACTTGAGCTCTTAATGTCTTCTAATTGCTGTCAAAGTTACTCTTCTCTTGCAACCTGATGAATATGCATTGTGTGGCTCATTTAACTCTCTCCTACTTACCCACATCTGTGCTGGTGAACACAGGCAATTCTTGTATTTCCCACAGAACTTAACATGAAGAATTTCTCATGTCTATCATGTATCTAGAGAAACCTTTCTGCTAACGTGTTTGGTTGTTTGTTATTTTTCAGGGCATTACATAACTTGGAGCAAATCCCAAGGTGCACAGTGAAGCAAGTCTTTTCACTTTTAGCTATGAAGCACAAAGTATTGCTACAAACGGAGATGTCTCCTACATCCAAAGTTAGCTTTTACTTGCACACTGTAGCATTACTTCAAGCATTAGCACAAATGCAGTGGTATGTTTTAAAAATCAAAGTTCTTCCTTACACAGCCCTAGCATGTTCTCTGTGCTATGCACATGTTCAGCACTAGCTATGAATAAAGAAATGCCACACTGTATTGCAAACCACTAATGCTGCAGCAGGTCCCTGCCAAGGGAAAAGGCAGGTACAGTATCCAGCACAGTACAGTGAGCACTGTGAACGGTGAATCTGTTCAAATAGGAGGTTTAGTACCGGGTATCCTACGCTCCATTTTGGTAACAGTGAAGATTTCTTGTTTAACAGCACAGAGGCAGCAGCAATGACACAAGGGCAGCAAGTGATGGCAACGGCAGGAAGCACAGATCTGTTCCAGCCGCATCCTTTCCAAAGGCTTTCTAAACATTGCCACCTTGTGGGCCTCCTGTCTCCTGATGTCACCGGTCCTTCCAGTCTCCCCAGGTGACTCCCTGACCAGATTTCACAGATGCCAAGCTGGAGGCTGGATTGTTAAAGTTAACATCCAACTCGGCTAGAATGCGATTTAAACTCCCATAGCTGGGAATTAAAAAAGGAATAGCACCTTACAAATTCTGTCTGACATTAATTACTGACCCTATATGTGATGTTTCATGTAATTTGCTCTTTTTTCACTCAATGTTATGAAGGCAGCACTAATAATGCGCAGAAGAGCTAACACTTAACAAAACAAAAGCAAGGACACAATTTCTCAAAGCTCTCAAATAGAATGGGAAAGAATCTCAATTCATTGTCCACCTTTAGTTTTCCGTTTTAAAAATTCCTTTTCTCCACTATTTCCTTCTAACTCCAGTCAAAAAAACCCTCTCCAATAAATTATTTCCAAGAAATCTGTGGCATCCAGTTTAGCATTCATCAGTTCTGTTTCATGAATGAGCAATTCCTCATGACTAGAATTTACCAGTCACGCAGTCAAAGATGATGCAAAGGAATATCACTTGTTATTGATACCAAACTTATCTAGCTATTGCCTTACAGACATCAAACCTGAGTTCTTGGGCAGTCTCACAGTTGCTATCTCTGTAACAAACACATACAAATGCACAAACATACTTACTTTGAGCATCCAAACACTTTCCCTGGTTGTCGGCTTGAATTATTCCTTGCAGCAATTTGGTACTGGAAGGAAAACATGAAAAGCTTTAGTTCCACAAGCAAATACAAAAAGAACACCAAACAACTCACTGGATGTTTTTTGTCTGTATTGGTTGGGCAGTGATGTGATAGCTGTACGCTAAAAATGAAACAAGAAGATAAATCCTTCATTACAATACCCTAATTCAGCTGTGTTCATAATGGCTCAGTGTCTAACACATCTGCACAACAATCAGATGTCCCCCTGATATAGTAGCAAATCTGTGAGCTCCCTTATGCAGTGCTACATTCAGAGTTTATTCATAATTGCCAGGCACATTGCTCTTTCTTCATCCAACCAGGCTTCTTCTGAGCACACGCAATCAGTTATGACTTGTGTCATGCAACTGGAGCCTTGTTGCGCTTGCCTGAACAGCTTTTCAGAGGAAAAAAAAAATCTGCCACTAAGAAACACAGTAAGTGATATCCAGGAAAGCCTGTATTTTTGCCAATACAACACAAAAATGCTGGCAACCCTTTCAATGTCTCACTAAGCAATGAAATCATAGTGCTGCCCACTTGTAGCAGCCATATTAAGGCCCATTCCCTACTGTGTTCCTAGATGGAATTGTCTACGAATGCTAATTTTGGCCTCACATCCATTCTCTCAAGTGCTACATAGCATAGACATAAGGTAGAGCAACCATATATGGGTTTCAATTTGTGCCCTGAATTACATCCTACAGTTACGTGGCTAAG
>NW_008678057.1:14090-17340 GCF_000695815.1 Acanthisitta chloris | reverse complement strand
AGCAGGAAATATCATTCCTAGCAGGTAAACAATGGTTTACAGTCAGACCAGGGCTCAGGTTATTGCTTGTTTTACATTCCTTGTCAACTAGTTGAGACAACCCAGCAGGGAGGAGTATTCCAAAGGCATCTGTCTATCTCTGCGTAACAGCATGAAGCTACACCAAACAGGATCCCAGAGGTACTCGGACTCCATGAGGGCCAAGGGATGCAAGAATCTCCCACAGACTAATTTATATTCATCAAAGCCCCTGCTTCAAGAGGAGGACAACATCAAGCAATTCCCACTCCAATTCATTATCATCTGGACAAGGTAAACAGACCTTTAAAGATGGCTTGTCTAAAGGATCTGGATTCCAGCTCCAGGAGCTGTGACTCATCCTGGCAGAGAACTTAGGAAGGCTGCTGTCAGACTGGAAGGCTGAAGCTACCTTAAAGCCAAACCAGAATGAGAATTAGCTATTAAACATGTTATTGTTTCATTTCTTTGAATCTCTCCAAGCCTCTTAAGCTTTGCTTTTCAATGTACTCTTTTTTTCTTCCATTTGTTTAATGTGGAAAGTGATTCCAGCACAGCTGACAAACCTCAGGCATCCTATTGGCAAAGGAACAGCAAATCCATCGTGGTATGTTGGCTTTTGCTCAAGTAGACCCCTTCCAAACTTGAGCTGGGATCTAACAGCACTACTCCAATAAGAGTGTCCCATCCTTACAAGTTAAAACAATGGTTAGAAGTCATCTCCCACCAGAAGGTGTTGACCAGAACTTCTAACAGGCAAGAGCAGTAGAGAGACACTGCAATTCCCTTAGAAATACCACACTTAATTTGTTCATGGACTGTTTTCCACACTATACTTTCTGAAGAGTGTGATACTTATGGCATACTGAAGACGGAGATAACCACTGAATTGTCTTCAGTATGTAGACCTTGGTTTGAGAGGGATTTGAGTAACATCACCATGCTGAACTTCACTGACATGAACTTAAATAGGAAAGAGAAGTCCTCATAGCAGAGGCTCCTAAAGCTTGGAAACTGATCATGATGACGCTTGTAACAGGTCAAACTGAAGAGGTACATCTCAGCAACAGCTTCTGCCTTTCTGCCTGCAAACAGGCACTTAGCTGAGCTACAGAGAGCAGCGTGATTGCTGTGACCAGATGAGATAATTGCCACTTGCCTGCTGCTGTGTGCAGCAGCACTGCCAGGTGAGCCATGCCAACACCTCAACCTGTACTTCTGGCTTGAGATGCTGGAGCAGCACCCAGGCAAGGGAGTGGTAGGAAACACCGGATCATTAAGGTGGAATTTAATTTAGGTGGACAAAGGAATGCAGTAGAGGTCCTAGTTAGTAGGTGTGAGGAAGGTAATGATGGAGAACTGGAGTCTTATTTGAAAGGGTGAAAGAATAAAGGTCTGCAATGAAGACAAGGAGGAGAAAAGGATGCCACATGTCCTCCTACTACATGCCAAGTCATGCACAGCTCTCAGCTGCAGACACTGGCATCACATCACAGCTCTACATAAGCTGACAAGTGTAATTCAATTCCTCAAAACTCCCAAACACCACAGGCTGTACTGATTTTAATATAGGTTCCCATGTCCTAAAGAGTCATCTACCAAGACACTTAAAGCAATTACTTATCCCACACTGGCAAAAATAGGAGAAAGGGGTAAAAACCCAAGAGGATAAAGATGTAGAGGATGTGGTAAATGGAAAAGGCCTAAGAACACAGGAAAAAAAATCAAGAACAATTTAAAGTGCAGTTTCAGAAAGTCCTGTATAGTAAAACAGAGAAAGATTATGCATTTTTTTCAGGACAGAGACTTATGATTCGTTCAACGCTTGTATAAAGTTTGCAGTTTACAAATGTTTGCAGATATGTGTAAAGTTACACACAGCTGCAAGTTCCCTATGTTATACTATCCATTTCCCTGATGGGCGAGTTACACTACATTACAGACCAATCTTTATTATAAAATGCTTTGAGTAAGCTGTTATTAATGGAATTGCGTAATTTCATTAGTATTCAATAACTATTCACAAGTGCATTTAGTTCTCCCCCTCCCACAGTCCCCACTCCCACAAACCCTCATGTCATCTGCTACAGCAACACTTGGAAGCCCAAGCCCAGGCAGGGGAGTTGGACTGGTGGCCACTGGACATTCCCAGGTGGACATTCAGAGTCCCTCAGGGGGTCCCTTCCCTTCCTTTATCAGGTGTACATACAGCCTGTAGCCTGCATTTGCCACTTTCTCAGATGCATCTGGGTTACATACCCTGATGTTGATGCTAGTATGTGCTAGTGGAGGCCTTGGGCAGGTTGGGCAGACTCTAGCTGCTCAGAGTATGGGTTCTTGGGCTGTCCAGTGGACTCAGCAGGACTGCTGCTCTCCAGGGCTTACCTGGCCTCAGCAGGCTTTCACCTGCTCCTTCTCAGCACATACTTTTCCTCCCTGTGCACAATAGCTATTGCTACATCCACAAACTTTACCCACTGAACCCACTGACACAAACTGATGTGGAATCATAAAATCATCAAGGTTGGAAGAGACCAGAAAGGGCTTCTATGACAATGTCCCTTGCAATGCTGCAAAACACTAATTTAATTTTGAATGAATGTTGACTGAAAAAAAAGAAAAAAACCCAAAACAAAACAAGAGGGATATGAGAGAGTACGCAAAAAGCAAAGCAACTAAGTGAAAAATGAAAGTACGGCAGAGACAATTTACAGTAAGCAAGGTACAACAGAGTCTAGAGGCACATCATACAGTCATAATATGAAAAGTAGCACCCATAGTTGTTAGTTTGAAGACCAAGGAGGAAAAGTTAGGACAGAATGCTATTAAAGTGATTTAAATCAAATGCACTCTAGTACATTTCATGATATATTTTCAAAACTTTGTCTCCAGAAACAGTGTTTCCCTGTGGGCACAGAGCCCTGTCTTCTGCTACCATGTCTCTGTGCACTGGATGCTTTCTTCCATACTGCACAGATCTATTTTCCTCCCTTTGCCAAGGACTGGAAGTGTGATGTTACATGAAAACAGTTTGTAATATAGGCTGACAGTCACTGATTATTGCCTCAAATATCCTCAGCAGTTACAAAAAATAAACTTCAAACCCAACTTATTTTTAGCAACTGAAAGAATTCAAGCAACCCCATGTGGCTGCTATCCAGGCATTTACTGAGTGGAGAATAGCTTGACAAATTACAGAAATGGACAAACTCAGAGTGTAAATCAGAAAACA
>NW_008678057.1:10451-14054 GCF_000695815.1 Acanthisitta chloris | reverse complement strand
AGATGAACCGAAAGATTAATTTTCAGGCTTCCAGTGTCAAAGGAAAGAACGACTGTTTTTATGAGCTGTGCATGAATCACAAAAACCAAACCAAAAACCCCCATACGCTGCAGTTTGGCAGATTTCTCAACTTGCTGGTAGCTAACAGCCCAACCCTATGCTGTCTCACTGGGTTGTTCCTGGGTAAGTCCTCTGTGTCTACTCAGGACTGGGCTCTGCAGCACCACAGGAAAGGCAAAAAGACAATGACCCAAAGCAAAGCAGTCAAATAATAGAGCTGAGTTTAGTGCTGAGCTGAGTACTATCTCCAGTTCCAGAACTACAAGAAACCTAGTTTAACCCAGAGTGCTTCACAAGGAAGGCAGTCTCAGAAGATGTGAGATGCTACTACCGAGCGCACAACAGAGCTTCCCACCTCTTTTGTTCTTCCCATTTCAAACACAGTGTTGTCCCAGCGGTTCTCCTTCTCTCCAGTGCTCTGACTTCAATTCATCTACTGGCATGAAAAAGTTCCTAGAGACTTCTTACAAAACTCTGTTCCCTCCCTCTCATTTACAAAGCAAAGAATCTTTTTTTGATCATTTACATATAAAGTAAATCCAAGCATGTCCTACTTAACAACTGTAGGAAAGAACATGCATTCTTTCTCAGGAAGATTTCTAACCTGCTTGGAAAGCCTCTAGATTTTTCTCCCTATAGAGCAGTAAACCAACTTGTGTCATTTCTGCTGTCCTCTCCCATCCTGTCTCATCTTCTTGTAAACTCGAATTTCCAAGATCCAAGTGCTTTGGAGACAATGGTGGGTTCAAAGCTCGAGCCAACTGCAGCGCAACACCTACATTTTTGCAGCAGCCTACCCGCCCTCCTCCTATGAACAAATACTTTCACTGCCTTCCTGCCCAGTAACTCTGACATGCAGTAATTACTTTCCATCTTGAAAAGGGTGTAACAGAGCTACTTTCTGTGATTTCAGTCAGCAAGTGCGACAGATTTGGCCAACCTTTTTTTTTGCATAACAAGCAATGCCAAACCAGTATATCAGGCAGTATGTGGCAGACCTAATAGGATGAACAGATGAGAGTGTGTCTATCATTTTTTGTATTTAGCAGCAGGCTGCCACATCATACTTATCTCCATTTTGACCAAATAAAGTTTCTCTATTTGCTCCTTTTTGAGAAAACAATCTTCCTTCAATTATTTGAGGCATCCTTTTCTTTGAAGTTTAGCTCAGAGTCACTGATGTCTGCATTTCAATTTCTACTGCACAACTGAAAGTCTGTCCTACTTGCACTGTCAGTGTCTGTTGGCTTCTACATCCAACATAGCCACCAGTTTTATTTGGCACATGTCTACAGTTTGCATGTTGGAATGCAGTTTGCTATTCATGCACTTCTGTTTGTACTCACATGTTATATATTTTTTTTCTGGTAGGCATTATATCCCCTTACAGAAAGCACTTCATTTAGCTAGAGTTGATCAGGTTTCTGCTTAGTTTCGTATACTAGAATCACTTAACACATTTCTTTTTAATACTTCCTTCCTTATAACCATAAAGTTATGCTGTGATAATGCGTATGTTTTATAGTGAGGCAAGAAAAGCCAGCACTGACTAAGATTTCCCACTATGAAGAATTTGGCAATAATACTGCCTTAAGGCATTCCAGCCTTAATTGCTCGCTCCTTATTTATGTCTCTGGGCTGCCCTTCAGTTTTGCTGGAACTCTGAATTCAATCTACTCTCAAGTGGATGCAGAAAGAGATCTAATTTCAAAGTTACCTTTTTTCTTTCAGATTTAGAAAAATAAGTCTAGGGCAGTTCCTTGTTTCAGAACACAGCATGGCCTCATCAACAGCTGGGGTGGCACAGCTGGTAGGACAGGATCTCACTGGCTGGTACTTCTGGGCAGAAACAGGTATAGGGAACAAGTCCACTGAGTGGACTGGAATATTAAGCTTTAAAAGCAGACATGAACTTCTCAGATATGGTCTAGAAACTGATGCGTATACAGAGCTAAGGCAGAACACACATCAGCTTTTCCCTGTTCAATACGGAAGGAGTTACATGGGGACAGCTAGCAGCAACTGCTTTGGTCCAGGTCAACCCACCACTAGTTTCCAGTACATTTATTATTTTCTGTATCCAGTTTTAGGCTTCATTTTGTAGCTCAATTTTTATAGACTAACCAGCCACTTAGAATTAAAAATGTTCAAGGACAAAGCATTAAAGTATTCATTCAAAAGTCAAAAAACCAAAGCCTTTCTCTGTATTCTGACCTAAGACACTTTCTGAAATTCTTTTAAAACAGCAAAGCCTCAAGTTTAACACAAGGAGTCCTGACGGCATAATAATATGTTGAGTTACCCAGGCATTTTTATAGACTAACCAGCCACTTAGAATTAAAAATGTTCAAGGACAAAGCATTAAAGTATTCATTCAAAAGTCAAAAAACCAAAGCCTTTCTCTGTATTCTGACCTAAGACACTTTCTGAAATTCTTTTAAAACAGCAAAGCCTCAAGTTTAACACAAGGAGTCCTGACGGCATAATAATATGTTGAGTTACCCAGGCTAACATTCTTTGAAGCCTGCTGAATTTTGAACAAGCATGGTAGGAAGTGCCCAAAGAAAACTTCTATAGGAGTGCTATACTGGCAGCTGCAGCAACTGTGGGACTCTCAGAATTGTTTCAGGGACATAAAATGTACCAGCTTCATGACCAGGAAAACATTTAGAAGAGTGAGTTTGTTTAAAAGACAGATGTTTTAACTCAAAAAGTAACATATTTAGATGTCTCTCTTCACTGTAACCCTTACACTTCCAGATGTGCCTGAGAAAAATGCAGGTAGGTGTTAGCGTCAGTTAGGGTGCCCAAGATTAGACAGGCAGAATACCCCTCTGTTGGGGGATTAGTTTTTCAGATCTTTACAGCGAGTGAAGAAAATTAAGCACATCAGCAAACATTCAGCAAAAAACACTTAGATGACTACACAGAGGGGGATAAACATTCCTACCAACCCTCTGCTATAACACAGTGCTCTACTTATGAGCACACAGCCATGCCTTCCAGTTGTCTTGCTTACCAACTCATAGTCTTTGCTAAATTACAGAATTCAGTAGCTATCTTCAAAAAGTAAAAATAATCTCTAAACAGTGCAACATTCACTGCCTATGCCTATTTCAGACCAGGAAAGAGGTGAGGACAGGTCTGGAAAACAAGTATGCAAATTCTTGCCCCTGGGAGGGAATAACTTCACCAGGTGCCAGGTAGCTGGAGACCAACTTCAGAGGGAAAAAACACCTGCGAGTCTTGGTGGACAGGAAGTTAAAAAAGGCTCAGCAAAATGTCCTTACAACAGAGGACAACTCTACGCTGGACTGGGTTTGCAGATCCAGGGCAGTAATTACCCCCTTGTACTCAGGGCTTGCGAAAGTGAAGTACCTGTGTACTGGGGAGCCACAAACCAGTGATAGACATACTGGAGCCTAGTCTACTACACCAAGATAGTTAGGGAGATGAAGCGTATGATGCAGGAGAGGCTGAGAGAGTTGGATTTGTCCAGCCTGAGAAAGAGAAGGCTTAGGGTGTGGGGGGATTTATGATTGC
>NW_008678057.1:0-10421 GCF_000695815.1 Acanthisitta chloris | reverse complement strand
TGTAGGGAAGATGGAACTAGGATCTTCTCAAAAGCACACAGAGACATAACAAAAGGCAACAGGCAAGTTTCGACATGGAAACTCCTGATTACATGATAGGAAAAGTATTTTCATCATGAGGGTGGGTTGAACATTGGGTCCAGTGAGGCTGGAAAGTCTGAATATCTCAAAGATATTCAGAGTTTAACAAGCTCCCGGGCAACTCGATCTGTTTGGGATGGCTTTGAACAGGAGTGGGCAAGATTAACTCATTATCATCCAATGATTCCATGGAGAAGTATAATAACTGCAGGCTGCTTGTTGCCTGCTTGCTTACCCAGGAAAGAGAGCCCCAGTCAGGGTATGGTCTGCCATCTCAGACCTATTAACAGTTTTGGCATGGCTTTCTCTGCTTCAAATCCCTGAACAGGAAAAGGGAACCAACTCAAGGATGTAATGAGAGATTCCAGTATCTGTGGCAATAGTAAAAACAGTTAAAGTCTTGTAACTTGATTTTTATTTCAGTCCTTAAGAATCTAAATATATAATACACAAATATATTTATAATAATATCTAATATATAAATCTAAACCCAAAAGTTCTGCTATTTACAACACCGATGAAGTAGATGGTTCTTGGACTCCTCTCTTATGTGAGCAGAATGGATTAGCTGCAGTCACTTATGTATGTACAGGCCTATGAAGACTGTAAGGCTATAGTTTGTGGGACTGTCCTGTGAACCTCTGATTAGATAAGGTGCTCACATGACAGCCGAAGGGACATTGAAAGGTGTAGCATCACCTCATTTGTACTGCACAGATCACCATATGTGTCTTGAGTCATAAACAAAAAGCCAAAGACGTTTGAGTGGTTTCCTCTCTCATCTTCATCTAATCAATCCCAACCATCCAGTCTTCTGAGGTGGAATTTCAGAGTGACTTTTCCACAGATCCACAGCGTAAAAATAGTCCCTGGGTGCCAATCGCTGCTGAAAGGCCTATGTCAATCTTTTACACTAGTTAATCAGTGAAGAAAGGTGTTCAGGTGGTCCCCATGACATAACCACAGAGGTGCATGTTTTAAGCCTTCTCCAAGCTGCTGAGGGGCAGATTTACCTCATGTTTTGAGTCAGCACTTCAAACATCCTCATCTACAAGGTGGAAGAACAGCATACCATCTCTTCACACCCTTCCACATATATTTTAACTGAAAGTAGCCAATGATTCCTATGTTTGGCACAGGTAACTGGATTGGGGTATGCTGAGAAGATTGGCTTTCTTGGGGACATAGGCAGAGAAATACTACTTGGTGTTTATTCATGCTTCAAAGCAGTGAGTGCTGATTTGTTAATCCTACCTGGGTGGCAGTAGCTCTGGTCACTAAGAGATGCAGAACTTCACTGACAAATATAACAGCTACCTATATTCTCCGTAAGGATGAGAAACCTGCACTTGTAAAAGGCCTGTCAGAAACTGGGGGCAAGCTTGCCTCTGACCTGCAAGATGGGAAAGCTAAAATGCACTGGAGCCTGAGGACACTTCCATCGTGGTAATGATCCCACATAAGTAATTAGAGCTAAAACTGTAAAACCTGTATATTTGACAAAGAGAGCACAGAGCCAACTGAGCTTTCTTTTTTTGGTCTTGAGTGTATGTAGAGCTGGAAACTAGAAATAGGTCTCTACTTTATATTAAGGGAAACACAAGTTGCCGAGGGGCTCTTCAGATCAGGACTATATTTGAAAACTGCCTAAATACCTTTTACTCCTTCAGTTACAAAAACATTGCCACCTGATCACAGCCTGATAACTTCAAGTTGAAGGAAAAATATTCCAGTCTGCGAGATAAGAGTGACAGCTTGTTATCTCATTTAGGTACTCCATGATGCTGCACAATAAAGCAAGTCATATGGGAGAGGGTTTAAAAGGTGGGCTTCAAGTTGATGCTGCTTTGTTCTGAAAGGATAGTCTACCTTTGAGTTCTACCAAATCAGAAGCTCCTGGGCTGCATTTGTGAGCTGCAGTATTTCCTCCATGAAGCTGCAGTGCAAAGCTGTTACATGCACACTATTTCCCTTATGGTCTTATACAAAAGCCTGTTTTTTCACACTTAGAAGACAAAGCCTTTCAGCTTAGATTGCTAAGCAAAACTGAGGCGGTTTTGGTGCTTGGGGGTTTTTTTTTTTGGTATTGTTTCCTTGTTTCATAAACCTGTCAGTATAGCAGATCCTGTGCAGAGTAACAAGCCTTACTGTTCTTCTCAGGCACATGGAATCTGGCCTAGATAACCTAGCCCCTCTTAATGTTGATAGGTATGCTCTCTTCAAACCATGGCACTTTCTGTAGCAGCAGTCCCCTCGTAGCTGATTTGCTCTGGAGTGACCAGTGTGTCCTTCAACTGAGCCTGAAAGAATTATTGGCACATGTCCTGTATTTTCTAAACTCACTCTTTGCATCTAGGGTTCCTGAAATGGCAAGTATCAGATATTTTCAGGCACAACTGCATTAATACACAGTGCTAGATATAATATATATGTGCAAAATGTGAACATGTATTTTGGGGCTCTAAAAACTTCTTCAAATGAAACCCTTATTTTCCAGGCATGCACTCACTTAACAAAGCCCTTCTCTTTTCAGCAAGATTATTCAGCGACTGGAAGTCCCCGTAACAAGATATTACTGAGCTGAACATGCCCAAGGTGAATCAAGGTAGCAACTTGTGGAAAAAATGAGCAGTCACATAGCGTCCACAGCTGAAGCATCCAGCATCAGCTGAAAGCAGGTCTGTCTCTGCCAAGCCAGTCAGCAGGTTACCTATGCTCATGGTATAAGTCAAATTTTTCTCCCTTTCTGGTAGTCAGCTTGTTTGCTAACTCACGTAGCAAAAATCCGAGATTCAACCCACACTTTGCCATAAGACTGATTTCCCTGCAGGGCCTATCTCAAAGTCTGCTGCACTCCGCTGCAACTGTCTTACGCCCTTCCATTCCTGGTCAAAACACACCACACCTTCCACATGAGTCAACAGAGAAGGACAGCATCTCCCACAGCAAGAGGGAGGGGAGGGAGCTGAGAGAAGAGCCTGGCTGCAAAAACACACTCCTTCCCTTCAGCATTGGGCAGGATGCTCAGGGAAATGCAGTCTCGGTCAAAAACATTATCAGGAGTTTGCAACAAGCTGCACTGGAGCTTGAACTCACCAGATCAGACAAGGTCACTTCTGGTGAAATACTCAAAGGGATAAATTCCAATTCAGCCAGATATTTAGTGAGCATACGCAAGACAGCTGGAAGTCTTTGCAACACTCTCAAATGACACTGCTTGGCACCTTATCAAACTAAATGCCTTTTGCCTGTCGAGAGCACAAGCACATCATTTCACTTCAGTATTACTCTGTTTTCCCTCAGTGTGATGTGTTAGTTTTGAGAAACTGCTGTATCCAAGACAAAATGTCAGGGTTCAGCCTTCCTACTCCTTTTTGATGACAAATTGATGTTGAAGCTTCATTTCCAGAATACGAAAATTACCAAGGTAATATATTTTATATACTAAATGTGCAAGAAAAATACAACTGAAGCTGTCCCAGCTTTAACCAAGTGACATGATGCTATTCTGGGAAGTTCACTATTTTTAATCCAAAGAATCCTCCTGCCTTCCTTAGTCAATAGAGATGCATATAACTTTTCTTGTTTGAAGTGTTGTGTTCTTTCCCCTACTATTCCATGCAGGAAAACAGGATATACAAGCCAATATAACCGTTCTGACACTAAGAACTCCATAAATCCAGGAGCACAAGTTACTGCTTCTTTTACAGTAGTTTTATTAATCTGGGATAAAGCCATACATTTTGTCACTCCACATCCCAGAAAAGGTGGGCCTGTCTCTGCCTGATACCAATGGAAAGGCATCCAGTAGCATGGCAAGAGAATCCAACTCAAAGGATTTTTATGTTTATACACACACACAGAGCTATTTATTTGACTGCTGTGAGTGCTCTTCCTGGGGTTAGCTGGGAGTGAAAGCACTCCATGGTCAATGTGATGTGCAAGTGGACAATGGGAGATGCCTAAGCAAAGTACTGGGCTTGTGCCAGGGACTTGCACTAAATGGCAAATCCAGCAAGAAGTGAAAATAAAATATCCTGGAAACAGCACAGAATTTCTTCAACGGCAGAAGCCAAAAGATTAGAGAACAAGAAAAGATAGGGAGAAGGACCCTACTGCATAGGATACATTGGGCATGGAAGGTATTACTAAACAGGTTTAATTTCACCTACCAGAATTCTCTCCTGTAGGTATGTCCTTTTTCTTTACATTCTAATAAAAGCATTTTTTTCTGGGCTGAAAGCCTCAAACACCTCACTTATGCTCATATAAGAGAAAAGAGTGGGTGGTTCCCCCATGAAGCTCAGGCCAGCTCCAGGCCCTGCTGCAGCACTCTGCAGTCACACCGACTGACACTCAGCTCCCATCGGTTACTTCTGAGCAGGCTCTCCAACACCCTCCAGGACCAGCCTGTATGCTTAGGGCTATTAGAAAAGCAAAAATGCCATTCATTTTTACCTCAGACATCATTCTGAGAAAACCTTTACCTGCAATTTCAAGTTTTACAAGCGAGTTATCAAATGTCAACAGGTCATCATGAAAAAAAACTACATCTATAAATACCACACTGTACCGCAGGATATATACAGGAAATAACTCAGAGGCCTTATATCATATACCACCAATCTTAGTGATTTAAATGGTTAAATTTAGGCTACTGCATAACATGCACATTTATGATTTTTCATGCATCATTGAAACCAATAAAACCTGGAATAAGATCTTCACAGTCAAAGAACAGAAGGCAGCACTTCAAATTTCCTGCAGCAGTGCACAGTGAACGCTGTAACAAAGCAGCATCAACCCCTCTGTGCCACATTGTTTTAATGGACAGGACTGTACCAGTAGCTATGTGTTCCTTTCAAAGGCAGACAAGAGATATCACTGCCAACAGTCAGACAAACGTTTCTTGTTGGTCTGTTCTACAGCTACATAATAAGTTCCCTGTCATTTGACAAGCCCATCATAGGATTTCTCTCTCTGGTTTTCTACCATGATCACATGTTGCCTATAGTCCCTGTATCCCAATGAAGGATTATTGCAGCAGCAGAGATGATACATAATTCTAAAGTCATACACGGGATTCTAATCCCATCCTTTACCTGATGTGGCCTTCAAGCATCTTACAAACACAATTCAAAACCACTGTTTCAGGCTAAGTGACATCTGACTGGTAGTTATATTTCTTTCTTAGTTTGTTACTTAGATCTCAGCTATCAAAGGAGAGTTTGATTGTATACTGCATCCTTTGTGACTCCCAGCTTGCAGAAAGAATTTCAGGCTTCTTCCTTGTGATGGAAATTGTTGTCCAAATGCATGACTGTCAGCTGGACAAAAACTGAAAAATTTCACGCCTGCAAGACTTACTGTTTAAACTTAGCCACTTGGTTTGTCTGGAACTAAACTGGGGCAACAAAAGCCAACTGACTCTGTTCTCTGACAGCACTGCCCAGAGAAGAAAATACATTATTTAAGGATGTCAAATATTGTTAAAGAAACTGCAGTGATTTTAGGATCTGTACACCCCTTCCGATTTCAGGATTCTACAATCTAAATAAAGAACAGCTCAACAAAAGAATCCATAGTGGTGTGCTGATTCATAAAGCAGTATGGCAGCCAGCTAAGCGGGGTCAGCTTGGGTCTTCTCAGCAGTGCAGGTAAAATGGACTTCGACTGACCCAAGAATGCAGAGAAAAATGCATTTCTGTCCACATCCAAAAGTCAGAAAACTCACTTTCTTGGTGGCAATGGAAGAGATGATGGAAAGTATAGAGAGACACTGAAGACTGTGCAGGGTCAGAAAGGTTTAAAGACTGGGACAAGATTCAGAAGCTGCTGTTGTTATGGGGCCTCTCCCCATCCTGCTGGGAACCCAGCTTTTCCCCTTGGACCCTCTCAAGCCACCTACACCAGACTCTTCTCCACAACCACTCCTGCACCCACTCCAGCTGAACCTGCAAGCCAGCCCACATCCCTCCTCCAGCTCAGCTCTGAACACACTTGGTGTTGCCATGCATAAATTAAGGAGGGAAAATCCAGAGCAAGACTTAATTTTAGCATCCACCCAAATACGCTGAAGTTTTGTGTTTGAATCTTCTGCTAGGAAAAGTATTGAAAGTGAAGAGACTACCAGAATACCACATCAGTGTAATCCCACTGTCAGTCTTCATA
This sequence comes from Acanthisitta chloris, assembly GCF_000695815.1. Taxonomy (NCBI): domain Eukaryota; kingdom Metazoa; phylum Chordata; class Aves; order Passeriformes; family Acanthisittidae; genus Acanthisitta; species Acanthisitta chloris. The sequence goes on along the minus strand of NW_008678057.1, from coordinate 4,169 downwards.
AACCACCTCAAAGAAGTAAGTTACTAAGAGACTGCCATTGGTCGTCTGCCTCTTCATTACACAGCTCTCCACAAAGAAGTCATCTTCATGGACTTTCTGCATTTAGCACGTGCATGACTCCAAAAATCAAATCAGAAGAGGAAGACAGCACCCTAAGGCTTGTAGTTTGGCTACTCAAAAGCAGCCTTTTGAAGATTTATGTAAATTTATCAATTTTAGTAATCAGCCATAGGACAATCAGTGCCCCTTGACTCATTTGTGTTGAATAGCAGGGTAGTGTCAGAATTAGGCTAGATAAGTATTCCATAAATATTGCTTTGCAAGTCACTTTAATCCCTACTTCAAGGAGTGACCAAATTTGCAAACACATGTTGAGCTATGCAATGACGCCAAAAAGTAATTCTACATTACACTCTTGAAAAAGCTTCAACTTTCTCCCTGACTCAGAAAACCCATCCAGAAGTATCCAAGAGAGACATGTAAGGCTCTCTTCAAGTAGTGGCAGTATTTTCCTCTTCCTTCATCTCTCCAATTTACTGTACTAACACAACAAAAGATAATGGCAAATATTTTTTAACAGTTTGGTCTACATCAGGTACTTAAAATAAATGCAACACACTTAAAAATACTATGAACTATCTAAATGCAGCATGCCAACCTCCCGGAAGAATGGCAATGGATAAAGCCAAGGAGGCTGCTATGCTGCAAACAAGACTTTTCTCACCACAATGCACCACAGCCACAATTTGTTACATATCAGTAAAAACATATGGTAAAAAGCAGAAATGACCACACTACTCAAGTTAAGCATCCTACAAGTTTAATATTGATAGCAAAAGCTCCAAAGAAAAACCACAGCATTATCAAGGTGGAAAATGTGTCTATTCAAATATGACACATTCATTTTCTCATGTCTACTAATCACACTAAGTCAAAATGCTCTGACAGCCTCTCCAACTTACATCATGTTCTGCCCAAGAGACCATCAGTCACCTTTTCACCAGCTACATTAATTCACAGTTTTGTTTACAGCTTGAAAAAGAGAACTCATCAATACCACCAGTTTGTGGAAACCATTACTTGGGTTATTTTTGCAGCCCATGGTAGTTATTCCACAATATTCTGCAAACAACTAGTAAACTAGTGACCCTCAAATACACCCCATGTTTTGGATGCAATAAGTAACAAAAAGTATTAGTGACTTCTACTCATTCTGTATTTGTAAGAGAAAACATATTACTCTAATCCAGTGAAGGACAGATAAAGTAATTGGAGGAAAAAAATTAACTTTTAAGACACTTGTCTCAGGTTGCCTATTAAGCTTTCAAATAAACCCACAATTTATTCCATTTTCCCAGAGGCCTCAGCCCCTAAAATACTACTTTTAAGGTTCATCCCCCTCTCTCCAATTCCTCACAGCTCTGCTTTACCATCACACCAGCAATAAGCCCAGAGCTAGGTAACCAGTGTAACATGACAGGTATTTTTCATGCCGACCAGTGTTCTTGCCACATCCATGCTACACACCCTGCATTGTTGTGATCACTTTTTGATACGACGCGTTTGACTTCAGTTGATGGCTATGAAAGATTTCTCCCACTCATCTTGTAAACTGATACTGACCTGCCCTCAGAACTGCTGTACCAACATAAACACCTGTGTTCAACAGCAAATAAACTTATAGCACCTCAGCTCATTGAGGAAAATCCACAGTAACTCACGAGACTGCGTCTGAATAGAATAACTTATAAGCAATTCTGTGCACATATACATAAGGAAACTGTAATACAGTACAAATGAAAAATTATAGCAGGATTCTTGGGTGTATCAAAAAGTCATGACTACGTCACCAGAATTGTGCAATAAAGCACAGCATATCTTTTATTTGTTTGCTTGAGAAATTAATATTGGTATGACAAACAGCAGCTCAACTACAACAGCCACATTAACCTCAGTGCTGTGGGCAGGTGGTGCAAATTAGCCCTCAAAGTCATCAGTGTTGAAACCCTAACCCCCTTAGGACAATCTCCAAACTCTAATAAGTTTGGGGATGTTTTTTCAAGGTAGTTTCTTTTCTCCAATTGAGTTAGTGATACAGGAATACAAAGCTATAGAGAACAAAACTCCAACTACACATGGCAGAGAAGACACAGACCTTTTAAAGTGACAGCAATCCTCTGCTCTCTGCCACAGAACATTATGCGTAAAAATGAACTGAAATAGTAAAGTAGACTCCATGACTTACCTTACCTTGCTGTTTCAAAGACTCATTTAGAGGAGTATTCCCACTATGGAAACCTTTGTGAAGCCTTGACATAGCAGGATTTCTCAATTTTTTTAAAGACAAAAAACAGTTAAATAAAACTTCCTGCTGGCATAGACTGGTAGAAAAGAGCTTCCCCCTGGATAACTCCCTTTTATAAACCTCACATGGGTGTGGCTAAATGACTAGCTCCACCCTTCATCCTATTTAGAAACCTTATAAAAAACTTCTCTGAAGCAAGATAATAATTTTGTCAACTTGTCATGTGCTCTATTGTTGGTTTGTTTTGTTTTTTTCACAGTAGATAACTAGTTGATAATTTCACAAGATAGTGACTCATTAAATCACACACATGCCCTCACTATGGTGGGACCACCACCAATAAAAAACAGAATCTGTTTTTTTGTCCTCTAAGTGCTCTAAATCTTAAAAAACCCTCAACTTTTATTTTCTCTTGAGGCCTAATTCAAGAGGATGGACAGATGGATTAGGATGTCACCACTAAGGCAATATGACCTGCGGAGTTATATATTACTTTGGTGTGTAATACAAATGCTTCTGGGCAACTGTATTTTTGTTTCATAAGTTTTTGTACTATCCCAACTGATAGTTTCTGTATTTAAGGGTACAAGTATAAGGAACTATAAACATAGTGCTTAAGTTTTTGGTTGGTTTTGCTTTTGGTTTTTTTTTCACTGAATAGTTGAGGTTATCCTGGCACTCCTGCAGGAGCCTGGGTGTGAAATCAGAGTTCTTGAGGTGTTTGGCAGGAGCTCAACTATGCTTCTATCATCTGGGTTTACTTTCAAGGGAGTGATTAGGAAATTATGTTCTTGTTAACAAGATCTGTGCAAGTAATGACTATTATGCCCAACATTTCCTGTATTTAAGCTGAAGTGATTGTTCCATCTTGATAAGAAGAGCCAAGGTATCTTCTTGAGAATTAGTGACTTGGGCCAAATCTTAACTTTAAAAAGTATTACAAGAGGAAGATTTATCCCTTTTCACAGTACCAGGCCATTTCAGTCTGAAAATGCTAACTGGTCTTTAAAACATATATATGTTCCCCATGGAACTTTTACTATAATATTAGACACTCCCAGAGTGTCAGATGGAGCAATAAAATCGCCTTTATTGCAACAAGACATGTTGCATAATAAACTAGACCATTCACTTTTCATTGCTTTTGTACCTCTGCAGGCATCTTTGACTCTAAAAACCATATTTAAAGGACAGATAACCCATGTATCTCCCTGTGGCTAAAAGTCTGTATTCTTATGCTCTATTGCAGATGAATACAAAAATTCTGGAGTGCTCTCCAAGGGCAATAAAATCATTTCACGCTGTACAGAAAGTCCAGTGATTCTGCAGTAAAGATAACACCTTGGTGAGTTCACAAATTAAACATAGCTTGCAACAGAAAAGAAAGCAGTTGTATTTAAATGCAAGGTTGGGAGAAATAGAGAAAAGCTCATTTTCTTTCCTACCCCGTGACCTCCTTCCACAGAGGTGTTCACCTTGGGCAGGCATACTCTCTGTTCACTTCATCAATGACTGACTAAACAGGTCAGCTCTGACATTCTCGGCTGAGTTCTCACTTCTTGTAAATTGATGTTCCCCAAGGCAGAATGGGGAAATCCACAGGTGTGGGCAACAGGAGGAAGAATATCACAGGAGATGAGCAAGATCAGAAATCAGGATACAACTACTAGCACGTTGTGCTCAGTGCTGTTCACACTGTGTAGATGCATGTCCTAGGCCAGGGCTTGAAACTATGCTCTGTTTAGAAACAGAGGAGTGGGAAGATACCAGAGATGATGCTTTAACTTTTAAAGGACCTGCTGGTTTAGCTGGTACTAATTTTGCTCCAATACTGAAACATAGCATACCCCTGAAAAAGCTGGCA
>NW_008678056.1:0-277 GCF_000695815.1 Acanthisitta chloris | reverse complement strand
CTTCCCCGCCCCTGCCAGTATATCCCAGTGCCCCACTAAACCCCTTCCCAGTCCCTGCCAGTATATACCAGTGCCCCCTAAACCCCATTCCCAGTCGCTCCCAGTATATCCCAGTGCCCCCCAACCCCCTCCCATCTCTCCTAGTCCCTCTTGGTGCCCTCCAAATCCCTTCCCAGTCCCTCCCAGTATATCCCAGCGCCCTCCAAACCCCTTCCCAGTCCCTGACAATATATCCCAGTGCCCCCTAAACTCCATTCCCAGTCCCTCCCAGTCCCTC
>NW_008678055.1:0-674 GCF_000695815.1 Acanthisitta chloris | reverse complement strand
TGGGGGAAAATTGGGAAAAAAATGTGGGAAATATGGGGAAATATGGAGGAAAAATGGGGAAAAAGGGGAAATATGGGGAAAAATTGGGGAAAAAATGGGGGGAAAAGGGAAAAATATGGGGAAAAAATGGGGAAAATATGGGGGAAAAACTAGGAAAAAATAGGGAAACTTGGGAGAAACGTGGGAAAAGTATGGGGAAAAAAGGGGTGGAAATTGGAGAAAAAAATGGGGGAAAATTTGGGGAAATATTGGGAAAAATGGGAGAAAATTTTGGGAAATTTGGTGAAAAATTGGAGGAAATATGGAGAAAAATTGGGTGAATTTTGGGGGAAATATGGGGAAAGATTGGGGCAAATATGGGGAAAAATTGGGGAAAAATTGGGGGAAATATTGGGAAAAAATGGGGGAAATTTGGGGAAAAATTGGGGAAATTTGGGGAAGAATTGGGGAAAAGATGGACAAAAATTTGGATGGAAATGGAGAAAATGTCTGTAAAAATTGGGGTAAAAATGAAAAATTTTGGGCAAAATTTGTGCAGGACTGGTAAAATTTTGAGTCAAATTGAATTTTGGCAAAATTTTGGGCAACATTTGGTTAAAACTTTGAAAATTTTGTGGCAGAACTGAAAATTTGGGTGAAATTTTGTGTTAATTTTGTTTAATTTTGTCTAAATT
>NW_008678054.1:0-756 GCF_000695815.1 Acanthisitta chloris | reverse complement strand
TGAGCTGTGTGCATATGTCTGGAATTCAGACATATTGGGAAAAAGTTTTCACCTTAATCCTGGTTGAATTCAGAGTAAGATAAAACAATGTCCTTCTTTTCATTTACAGCTGAATGCAGGTTTCTCCTTAGATTAATCTCTGAGCTGCTATTTGGGATCTGAAGACAACTGCTCCTGTGTCCTGCCCAGCCCTAGAATGAAGATTGGACCTATCTTAACCACAGCAAAGTGAACCTCAGCTGTAGGGTGATAGGTGTCTTTTAAGTACTCTTAGCAAAATGGTAGATAATACTACCACTTGAGGCTTGACTTAGCGCTTGGGCTTGATCAACACCCAGTTCAGAGGTGGTGGGAAATACAGTGTGACCTTGATGCCATTTCACATCTACACCATTTTCCCTACTAACTAAGCAGCAATGTATCTGCAGAGGCTGTAACTGGTGCCCAGTTTATGTGCCAACAGAAGCTGCAGCTCCCTAAGCTCACTGGTTTATTGCTAATGCAACAAATAGCCTTGGGTGTGCAGAATTTGTTGTGACAAGCTGGAAGTGGTCCATGCATCAGATGATGAAGTTGTTCATGCTACTAGCAGGTACAATTGTCTTTTTTGCTGAACAAGCAGCACACTTTCTTCTTCATTTGCTCTTACCTTTTCCCCTCTTTGACTACTTTTTAAATATTTTACAGATGCTGTATGCTCATGGCTAAGCTCTCCAACTCATTTCCAGCAGTTTTGTTGAGTCTGCATTTTCAGAG
>NW_008678053.1:0-12090 GCF_000695815.1 Acanthisitta chloris | reverse complement strand
TCCAGAGCGCCGCAGCTCGGGAAATAGCGTGTCCCGATCAGCCACCATCCACACGATTCCTGCCTGTTTCAAGGCACAATATCGTCCCCAGTAAAGTCGGGAACGACCCAAAAGGAAACGACAGTGAATGAGTCCCAGTCCCTCCATCTGCGAGCGGGTCCTGTTCACCGACTCTGTCTTAGCCTCGGCTTTACCACGCAAGATCTGCTGCAGAAACAAATTAAAACGAGAAAAAGTGCCTAAACTACACCCGTCCCGAAATTATTTAGAAAAGGGAAAACTTGGACTGAAACAAACCAGAGGGTCGGATCCCAGACACGGTACACATACACACACTAACACACATGCCCCTGGCCGTGCATCCACACATGGAGCGAGGGGTGAATTTTAATGTGCACCGAGGTAAGAAATGATGCACTCTCCCGAAAGAGAAACCCTATCGATCTACCCAAAATGATTATTTTCTCATCGCCCTGCCGATCCCGGGCGTGCAGGGCTGGGAGGAAAGCATTTTTTCTTGGGCAGATTTAAAAATTTTCTGCTCTCCTCTCTGCAGTATTTCGTTACAGACAGCCTCGCTTCCCACCTCCCATTTGAACCCGACTCTGCTTTACGTTTCATGTTAAACTGCGGAATCAAAGGCACATGCAGTGGGTCCGCAAAATGTCTCAAAAGTAGGTAAAAAATAATAAAGGCCATCAGCCGACCATGATTTTTTTTCTCTCCTTGAAATTGATTTTCGCTATCTTTCCCGCCTGTCTTAATGAGTTGTTTGATCTAGACATGTTGGGTCGGTGTTGGATGCCCTGCTGGCGGCTTTAGCAGGTGGATCCCCTCGTCCGAGGTTTCCCCACAGCTCTCCCGGTGCCCCCGCCCGGGCAGCTCCGTGGGAGCTGCAAAACGGCCACAACTACCAGGCACATTTTTTTTTCCACAGGGAAAAACTCGTTCCTTGCCTGTCCGCCGAGACCGTTATTTGCCGGGGGGGGTAGGAAGGGCAAGGAGACGAACCCCGGAGCACCGCGGGTGCGATCACTGCTCTTGCCATGGCACTGGCCATGTCCCTGCCTAAGGGAGCTGCTCCCGGACGGAGGAGCAGCTAAACTCCCGGCGCGGGACTTTATCATGGGGCAAAGCCCGGGGAAGCAAAGCCCTTGGGCAGTGCGAGGGGTTCAGCTCCAGCCCAGCCGACGTTGCTCCCAGATCCTTGCAGATGATTTGCTGGTTTTGCGATACATAACTATTCTTGTTGCCTCTGCCGAGCAGCATCTAAATTCGTTTGTTCTGATGAGAACTGCATCTACAAGTCCCCCAAGGCTCAGAGACGGATTTTTCTGTATTACCTCGTTATCAAGCTTGGCTGACCTCTAACTTCTCTGAAAACATGAACAAGACAGACCTGCTGCTGCCTGGGCTGCCCCAGGGGGCTCTTTTTCCACTTATGTGATTTCCTTTGATATTATTTCTCTTCTTTCCATATCCAAGGCTCAGACCTTCACTGCTCCCTGCAGTTCAACCTTTTTTCCAGCCCCGTACCGCCAGCTCCCAGCTTGCAAATATCAGTTTGCAGCCTGCACACCAAGAGCTCCTAGCACAGGGAGGTCACTGGGAATGGTGGTGACAGATAGTGAGAGATGCATGAAATTCCCAGTTTGGAAACCACCGGAGCCAAGTGCCTGTATCCATCCCTGCAGCGATCAGATGTTGGACGGCTCGGGTTTGTTGACTTGACTTTTCAAATGCAGGTGTCTCAAAATCCACACCAAAAAAGGCCTGGATTTCCATGAAGGCTTTTCCCAGGCATCCCATGTGCAGGGCTGAGCCCCCATGAACCTTTGGAGAACAAGACTCCCTGTCTTTTCTGCTCTTCAGATGAGTGGGAAACATCTCTCTCTCCTTAAATACACATTTATTTAGGTGCTGTGATCTGACTTTAGGACCTTAGTTTTGGGCGTGCAGTTCAAAACCTTGGTCTTCTGCTCTCTATTCATAACTGATCCCATCCCATGTGGGTTTGAAGCCCACCAAGCAAGCTCATACACAGCTTAACACTCAACCGATTAAATCTGGCTTGCTATAAGCTCTTTTTTCGCACCATTCTTCAGCAATCTGACATGAAAAGAGATACACACACTTCCATGACTCAGAGGAGCACAGCGATTTCAAGCCATAAACCACCAGGTGCACTTTTGAGACTCACCAAAGCCAGCTCTCCTGGTTGCCATAAAAAACACATTAGCCAAAGGCTGATGCATGTGGATGGCAATTATGCTCTGGCACATGGCAGTGTGTAGAGAACAGCCTGGTAACAGTGCCTACCACACAAGGAAAAATATCCCTGTGAAAACAAGCCTGCTAAATCGCTTCATTCTTCCCCAAATCCCCTGAAAATAGCAGGGAGGATTTTTAGAGTTTTTTGGGGGGAGAGAAATATATGTGGGACGGAATCAGATTTTCCAAAAGTAGGTGCACCAGTGCAAGAACCTAAATAAATGGCCAGATCCACAAGGACTTAGAAACTCATTTCGGACTCCAGATTTTCCACGTTAGCATTTGATCATGCCAAACAAGTCCAGGAAATCCCTACTGCTGAGTTTTCTGCATTCAGAGGTTTAGCAGCCTGTGCCCACCTCACCCACCGAGTTCACAAAAGTCCACTTCTGCCAGAAATGCCAGCTGAGGACCCTCATCATGGGGGCCAGGAGCAATACAAAGAGTGCTTTCAAAGGAGCAAATGACAGAGAAGGTGGGAAATTACTGGAATATAACTTGATTGACACAAAAACCGTCTCTTCTTTTGTTGGTTTGTTTGGGGTTTTTTTTTGTTTGTGTCCTTGTGAAAAATCAGTCCTGAGCATACATGCTGATATCTGCAGATCTGTCTCGCAAAGAGGTTTATACATATATTTTGCCTCTTGACCTCAAATAAGATTGCACAGGAATATAATGCAGGGCTCCTTTCCCCATCTTGTGAAGGAGTTGAATAAACAGAGAGAAAAAGTTTGCAACCTAAAGTATGGGAAGGAAGGTGAAGTATCTCACCCAGATAGAGAAGCAGAGGCAGAAGCAAACCCCTTAACCCTCTCCCTTTATCTAGTGAAGGATTTCCAGGTAGAAAAAATATCAAACCAGAAACCACTTTAATACCGTGGGACTGAATCTGCACAGGTGGGAGAATCTCAGCTATGTTTCTCCACCATTGTATGGCTGCAGATGCCTATTCCTCCATTGTATCTCCACCAGGTCACAACTTTACCCTAACAGTCCAGCTTTGGCACCTCCACACCCCAGCAGTTACTTCCTCCAGGTCCAGGACCCAAAGCCAATCCCTCTTTGCACACTGGGACATGCAGCTCTGGCATATACCATGCTGAGTGTGTGTCAGTGTCAGTGTGGCTGCAAGGGACAGTTTTCCATCTCTATTAAATAGGTGCTCTGCAGTACACAGTAGGTGAAAGGGACACACAAGAAACTCATCCCTAGCATCTCCATACTGGTGTGAACTTCTGTCTTCAAACCACTGCAAGAAATTGCTACCCTGAGCTGTACAGGGGCAAGAGAGGGAAATCCTGTCAACACGCAGATTAAAATTAATCCAGCCACATTGGGGGTGTTGAGGCTTCACACACACACATCCTCCTCTTTTTTTCAATTACTGCAGGTAAGCCTCTGCTTATTCTTGCTGGGAAAATGAAACTGGATCACTCAGATGGAAGAAGTAACACTGAGGGCTGCTGAAGGAAAGGCTGATGTTTCACATCTGGCTTTATGTTACTTGGAAAGACCTGATTTCTTCAAGATGGATACTCAGCATCACCCAGCTAACTGGATCCCAACAACACTCAATATAAAATGCCTTTTTCCTATTGCCATTTCCCAGGCTTTTGTACAGTCTAGATATTGAGCATTAAAATTGTGATATAAGAGGACATAAGTTATCTGTTCCCTGAAAATACATCATTGGGGTCCTGCAGGGGAAGCAGGCTGGTGGGCTTCCCTCCCGCGCAGAGATAAGCATGCCATCTAGAGGAAATCCTCTTTATTGCCAGGACTGGCAGCTGAAAATTATCCAATAAAGCATAATTAACCTCTGGCTTCAGAGAAAATCCTCCACCCGTGCCCTGCTGCTCTGAGCTGCTGCACAGGCATGTCATGGCAGGTTGGTGATGCACCGAGGCATCAGGACAGCTTGGGAAGGTCCCGGGCACGTGAGGGACATCCCAGCCCACACAGGCACATGCTGGCCTGACCCTTCCCCATAGATGATGTCAGCTGCCCAGTCCTCCCCATTCCCCTCCCGGTATGGGCGTTTGGGTGTAAAGGAGAAGGCGTCAAAGTGGGTATTTCCACTGTTTCCATAGCATATGCACTCTACCACATCTGCCTCTGAGAAAGGTAAGGAGGCTGCACATACTGCAGGATAAGAAGGTTGTATGTATCATATCATGCCCTCCAGCGGCTGCTAGCAGCAGTCCTGGACCTACTGGTGCTGATGTCCAAGGCATAGGTCAGGTCCCAGGAACAGTAACAGAGGCAGTGGTAAGACCACCTCCTCCTCCAGCAGCTGCCACCCTGTGGAGCACAGCCCTGCAGAGCCCTTGAGGGGCTGTCATGGGTGTGCAGGGTACAGCCAGCAGTGGGGATGGGGGTCTGGCTTCCCATGGGGCAGATCCACATGTCCACTCGTTTTTCTTAAGGAAGAATTTTACAGCTAACTTCCCAGGTTTCGCTGCTCTCATATGCTGCTGCTGTCATGGGCACCCCCATCTAAACCTTCAGGTGTGGTTGTAGGTCTGGGATGTGTGATGTGGGAGCACATAGGATGGCAGGTACCATAGGTCTCATACCCTCCTGTGGTCAGTCAGCACACTGAAGTTCACAGCATTCATACCCCACACCATCCACTTTTTCTACCCCCACCACTGCCAATGACTAGCACATCTGCAGTCACCAGCACAAGGCTGTTGTCCCACTAACAAAAACAAATTCTTCCAGCCCTAAAGATAATTGCAAAACAGTGATCCAGGTTCAAGCAGAGGGACAAGTGCTACTGCCCAGCAGGTAGCAGTCTTGTAAAAATGGGAAGCCTTGCAAAATAAAACAACCTTCAGAGGTGGAGAAAGAGCAGGGAAGATTTCACATGAGAGAAACCATATTCTGCAGAAAAAGCAGGTGCATGCTTAAGCAAAGAATATTTGGAGAGAAGCTACTATTGCTCCATTGATTTGCTCATATTCTGTAGGATTTAAAAAAAATATTTTCTTCACTTTTCTTTTGATGAAAATTATTCCTACTTTTCCCACCATCTCAGAAGCTCCCCAACAGACTGCTCTATGGTGTTCCCAAGCAAGGCTGAACCCCAGCAACACCCACAACACTTTCTGCTTTTAATAGTAATCCTCTTTCCATTTTGCACCCTCCTGACCTTCTTCTCAGCCACACCTGTGGGCTCTGAGGATCCACTCCTAACCCATGACTTGGAGATGCTGCTCTCACGACCTCTGCAGTTGTTGTTTGCTCCTCCAGCTCATGGCAGGGAGGGAAGAAATGGATGTTGCCACAGCCCTGCAGGTTCTCGTCACTCATGTGGAGCAAAGGGCTTCATGGCATTGCCCTAGGAGTTTGTGCACTTTACACGTCTCTTATTTCCTGTCATTACTGAGAAGAGCCTAGTTGTAATAAAAATCTGGGCTCCAATCCTACAAACACTTATGCCAGAGCTTAACTCTAAGCACGTGAGCCGTCAAAGGGGACTATTCATGTGCTTAAAATTTAAGCATGTTCTTAAGCGTCTGTAGGCCTGGAGTCTGTCAGTGGAGGGATTTGTGCCTTAAGCCCATATTCTGGGTCATTATCCTTTTCATGTCTTCTCTGCCATCTCAGAAGATGCTTGAACAAGGAATTTTCAAGTTCTTCAATAAACTTTGTCTTCCCGAGCAGCCTGGATTCTTGCCTATTCTATGGGGCAATTCTCCTCTGTTGCCTCCCCTCCCCCTGTGAGCGATAATCCTGTGCTATTTCATGCTTGGCCAGACAATTAAGCCCTCTTGCTGCTTGGCTCTGTCTTTGTTATGTATAATTGTTCCAAATAATTAGCCACTATTGCACGCTATTCTGAAACTACTTTGTATTGCAATTATACTTAGAGGGTGAGCATCAGCTCAGGGAGAATCCAAGCAGCAGACAGCCTGGAAAGAAAGGGCTTCAAGCCGGGGGAAGATGGATACGTTCTTAAACCAACACTGTGGAAAACCTAACAATAATTAACCAGCAAGGAGTAAATGTTGCTTGGAGAGGGTCTGCAGCTGGTGGGGTCTGGGCAGGAGAGCTGAGGGTGGGCTGCAGGGTCTGGCCTGGGTGTCACCTGGCTGCCACCTCGTGGGTGCTGGCTACAGTGCAGGAGGCAAAACCATACCCTACTCCCATCACTTCCATGGTGACTTGAAGGGACCATCTTGACCAAGTGGTCAATTTTGCCGTCTCCATACAATGTAGGGAATGGGTAGCTTTGTTGGGATACATTTGGGGTCTGGCAGGAAAATATTCCCTTATCGTGTCTTTGGGATGGCAAAACTTGTGATTTCTTGAGTGTAAAGGCTCTAAATGATGAGATTAGTTCAGCAGCCTCCTGTCTTCCCATGGGTAAACACATCTCTGTTGTGGACAAGTGCTGGATGGGATGCTCTGGGGAGGGAGTTACAGCTTCCCGTAAGCATCTTTCTGAAACTGAAAATTATGTGGCTCGGCAGGGCCCCCTTAGCATTACTCAGTCTCCTGTCTTTCAAGGAGGGAACATCTGAAAACGGATAAGCCCAAGACCTGTTTTGGCCTGACGAGCACAGGTGAACTAATTCATCTGCTGAAACCTCTGGTCTCCTCTGAGCAAAGAGCCAGGATGGTCAGTGACAGTGAGCTTGGGCAATCTTGTGCTTTTTGAGATCCATTTTCTCCAGCCATGTTAGGTCGCTTGAAACCTCATGAAAATGGATCTATAGACTGGGTTTGGTTTCCAAGACCCAGCCAGCAGCAATTTTTAAAACTGAGATGTCTGTGATGCATATGGATAGCACCCAAAATGTCTGAGACTGTAGAACCCGTTCTCTGCAGTGGTCCTACACTGCTGCCTTTGATTCAGCAGTGCTGATGCAAATGGAAAATTAATTTTTCCCAGGCACAGATATAACTGGCTCAGGTGCATCCTTTCTCCATGCAGCACCCCGAGCTGCCACAAGCCAGGGCTGCTTGTTGGAGTTGGGATGGCACAGTCGATTCAATACATGCATAAAAGCAACTGCTGCAGTGTAACCACTTCAGCAATCACAGTACAAAGACTGTGAAACAACTGGACCTTGGAGCTTGTAGGTGTTAACGCTGCCAATGCTCAGGCTCTGCTGCTTTGCTGCCCAACCGCAGCCTTGAGACTCGGGTGTTGTTAGAGTCAGGCCATCCCTCTGTTCTGCCACTGTGCAGCACATTTCGAACACTAAGTCAGGCTGCTGATGAGGCTGACTGCTGCAGAGAAGTTATCTGTCATCACCAATCACTCGTTTTCTATCAAGGGCACAGATTCTTACTGTGCTTCCACTTGTCTCCCTACTTTCACTCCAGGGAGAAGAGCTGCAGGGACAGCCAGAGCCACCCAGCCCTGTAACCTGCCCCCAGCAGTGGTTTAGGAAAAGGGTAAAAGAAGGTGTAGCCAGAGAAACTCTTCCTCTCTGAAATCTTCCCAGGCTCAGCAACTGGTGTTTTAGGAATTTCCCAGCCCACTGTGTTTAATAACGACCCTTCCTCAATGAGCCCCACCCTGTCTCATCCTGACTGTACCCCAAGCCTCCCCGATGTCCGGATCCCCCGTGCCGTGAACAGGACAGACGCCAGTGGCCGGGATACTGCCGGTCCATGCTGAGCATCTCCCCGGGGATCCGGGAGCGGCTTCCCAGGGCTTTCCACTGGAGGTCAGTGTTGGCCTGAGCACGCCCGCTGTCACTCCGGGCCACCTCGCCCCTGCCACCCCCCACGCCGGGGCGTTGCACCCGCAGAGTAAAGCGGCTGAGAGCAGCGCAGCATTGCTCTTGACCTGTACAAACACAGCAGCTGCATCACCTGCTCCTGCATGAATAGGAGTGACCGAAATATAAAGGATCGAAATATAACGTAGCAGAGGTGGTGACTGACTCCTGATACCCCAAGATGTAGCTCAGAGTTTAGGTAGTGCTGACTCCCAAATGCCAATTGGTTAAAAACTCGTTATTACCTGGCAAAGCCAATCTCAGATGGCCCTACTGCACCCACTGCCCATCTCCCTGTCACCAGCTGACTTTACCGACTCGGTCTTGATCTCAGAAAGACACCACTGACTGTTTTCAAGTCATGTATTTGCAAAGGGCAAAGCATTACATAGAATAAAAGCTAGTTATGGTGTAACATTTCCAGCACTGGGACTGCTGGTGGACAGCTGGCAGCATCCAGACAAAATCTAACACTACCAGAGGGACCGACAATTTCTTCAGGAAATGTGTTTCAACTAAAATTTCAGCTAATGTTGTGTTTGTTTGTAACAAGATGGGAAACATTACTTCTAGCTTGGGAATATAAGAGAGCAATTCTTACTGCTTGTTGGAAGCAGCAGGAAGGTGGTACAAGCATGAAACATGCAGAATGCTGTTGTATGCAGACAGATGCAGCAGCTCAATTGGTCCTCCCCAGGCAGCTGATGCTTCCCAGAGAAGAATTAGGATCTTTTCAAAGTGGCAGCTCATTTTGGTTATGAGCCTGAATTACATGAAATCAACCTGATTTGCAAAAAGCTGCTCCCTGAGAACTCAGACAGTCTTGGTGATAGCCCAGACCACCACCCAAATCTCTGGTGCTCAGGATCAACTTCACCTCCCCTGCCAGCATCTCAGGCTCAAGACAGAGCTCTCCCCATCACAGGAAGTCCAGAATACCTCTTGACATCATTCTGAAAGATGACATTGATTCCACAATCTCAGAGAGCAAAGAAAGTTTTGCCTCTGTCTTTTGTGTAAGCTTGATATAGTTACAACTGTCATTACTTAATACTACCTAAACTCCCTAAATAAAGAGGGGAGGATTTCAAAGGAGACTTGATTTCAAAACTGAAATCTGACTGATAATTACTCCTGTTTCATTCAAATTCCTCTTATTCACTAAGCAGGGACATTGAAAAGAGACTAAAATAGTTGAAGGGCTCAGGTATAAACTTTACAAAGCTTAAAACTACTCTGTCCCAGCAAGGCTGATGCTTTTACATGACACCTTAATCCTACTCATTTGCTAGATTCACCCTAACTGTAAACAAAGCTTTGAAATAAAAGCTTAAAAGGCTGGTTGGGATACATTAACTTAACCAAGAAGACACTCTTAAGGCATTAGTTTAATGACAATCACAATACAAGCTGACAGAGTTTTGTGTGTGTGAGGATTAATATCTACAGGAAAAAGAAGGGGGTTGTTCCCCCTGTTTTTCATCTGCTTGGCAGTGTAAGGCCCGTGGTGAGGGTGGCTTATTGTTGTTTGCATGGGGCTCTGGGCTGGAGCTGTCTGGTAAATGGGGAAATATGGTGTCCTGGGAAGACGTGCAATACAAAGCTGCACTCCAGGGTTTGTCCCAACACACCAGAACAGGGTCATCCGCTCTTTCCAAGCCAGATTTTCAGAGATCCAGTCAGTCCACTGCAGTGACCCTTGCTTCACACCACATCCAGCTTGGCTGAAAAGAACCCTCTTGCATGGGCACAGGAATGGGATGGGTCTCCTGCTGAGTCTCCCAGATCTGGAGCTGAGTGCTTCTCTCTCCAGAGAGCCTCACAGTAGGAGGGGGCAGGAAGCTGGGGCACACAAGCTAGCCACAGCCCAGCCCTTCAGGGACCCTGAGACTCCCAGCTCCACCAGCACTTGAGTTAACACCCAGACATGCCAGGAACTTGGAAAGCTCTTTCTGACACACTGCCTCCCTGCTCCTGCAGGTTTCCAGGTTGACTCAGAAGGAGCCAGTGCAGCCTGGGCTGAGATGTCACGGCTCGGCCAGCTCTTCCTGTTGCATCTCACCCAGGCAGAACGACAGCATCTCCTGCCCACCCCCTCCACAGAACATTGTTTTTCTTTCATGCCAGTACCTGGTTCTCCCCTGCCTCAGCACCCCTCCTGCTCATGGTGCAAACCCAGCAGAGTCACAGTCCCAGCCCCCAGCAGACCCTTCCAGCACATGTCCCTTCGGGCACATGTCTGGCTCTGACCCCGTGGATACTTAGGCAAGGTTTCAAAAGTTCTTTTGTTAGCAAAACATTGCAGGATCAGGCCCTGGGAATGAACCTGAGCTATGACAAATATCCTTTCTGCCAGGCTGTCCTTGCAAGTGATTATTTCAGCATCCCTCTAAGTCACCTCTACAGACAATATGTCACAGGCAGGAACGGCATGTTGTAAACTTCCGTTAGATAGAAGATCTCTGTCTATAGACATCTTCTGTAGAGAGACAAAGTATTTTAAGGGATAGTTTTTTCACAATGCCCTTTCTGAACAGGCTTATCACTAAGAGAAAAGCACAGAAGCTGTGGCCGGGACCAGTGTGAAATTTGAAACAGTGAAGGCACCAGAGAGGAGACTTAGCACCCCGCTGCTCAGCTGAAGGCGGCAGACCAGAGCTGGGCCAGTTTTTAGATACAGATGGAACCCCAATTTTAAGGAAGTCAAGAAGCCAGAAGCATTTTCTTCCCTTCCCTCTCTTACTACCCCACTCTGCGTTTCTGTGGAACACACAGAAGGAAGGAATGAAAAGCCACAAGCTCCCAAGCTGTGGACAAAAGTTGACTCCTTGGATACCCACCTGTGCAACAACTTTTGGTCATGCCCAGCAGCTAGGGAATGAGATGCTGTTTTATACCAAAGCTCAACTGACATCCAACTCCTGCTTAAGCAGAAGAAAGGTGTAATAGAGACTACAGAAACTGCTCTGCTTCAGAGGACACCCTTGTTAAACAGGAGAGAAATTCTAGCTTGACACTTTTACCAGAAAGGATGTTTAAATTTATAAAAAGCTAAATCCAGGTATAGGGAATTCTGCCTTCAAACATGGTGAGGTGGTATGGCCGGCAGTCCTGTAAATAAATAGCAGCAGCCTGGCCCATGAACAGGTTAGAATTTTAATTGAAGAAAACCTACATTCTTCTAATTTGATGTGCTAAATCAGAATTTCATCTGCAAGGGATCCCTCGAGGACACTTTCCCTGTACACAAACGGAAACCTCTGAGTCCAGTAAGAGCTGCGTGGGCAAACCTTGCAAGAGTTACCATTCAGTTTTTAAAAAAGTCATAATAAAATAGCCAGCTTTAGAAAGTGTCACTACAAGTGTAAGATGTGACAGTGTCACAACAGCAGCACAACTCCATCTCCCACCAGTTACAAGACTCTAATGTCCTCTTGCCAAGATCCATCCGGAACCAGAGGAACAGGAGCATTGGTCATGTTGGAAGAAAAAGCTTTATTTTAAAAAAGTCCTTTCTAACAATAAAAGTAGTTCTTAAAAATAGTAAAAAGAAGTAGTCAAGTTGGGATTTCTTTTCCTACAGGGAAAGGAAATTATAAACATCTTAAATATTCATTTAAAATCCAGTGAACTTTAGTGGGGTTTTTTTGATATTTTCATTCCAGTTACATAGGAGACACCCAGGGAAGAGAGGAGAAAGCCCATTTGAGAGTTCCTGCACCTTACACCATGCACCCACCTCCTGGGTGTGCTCCTCCTTGTCCTGGGGGTGCCCTGGGGTGCCCTGCTGCAGATGGCATCCCCAGGGCCAGGCTGTGCAGAAGGGACACCCTGTAATGTGGGGAGCCCTGCCCGGCAGATGCAGCCAGAGAGCACCTTTTCCAGGAGGGAATGGGACAGAAAAATAGACCACCTTGCCTCCAATTCAAAATAAGCTGAGAAAGAGAGGAATTAAGTCCCCCCACAGGTGTGTGTCCACACACAGCCAGAGGCTGGAGATCCCTGACTCCACCCCAGCAGATCCCCACAGCAGGGAGAAGTCCGTGTGTCCAGAGATGCTTGTGGGAGCCTGGGGGTGTCC
>NW_008678052.1:7250-14966 GCF_000695815.1 Acanthisitta chloris | reverse complement strand
TCCTCTGCTTCCCCTGCGCGCTCCGATGTTTTACGAGGAGCCTGTGACAGAGGGAGAGCGGTGAGGGTCTGCGCTCCCAGCTTCGCCCCTCCGCTATAAGCAACACATCGATTCTCTGCCGCTCAGCTTCTCCTTCCCCCACCCTCCGTGCTCTTCCCTTCCGAGCCTCGCTCTATAAGCCGGTGGAAATCTCATGACATACAACAAAATGAAGAGCAAAATGCTACATCTGGGTCATGGCAATCCCAGGCACGCCTACCTACAGGTTGGGTAGGGAAAAAATTGAGACCAGCAGTGACGAGAAAGATTTGGGGGTGATGATAGATGAGTTCGCAGCCCAGAAATCCGATTGAATTCTGGGCTGATTCCAAAGGAGTGTGGCAGCAGGTTGAAGGAGGTGATTCTCCCCCTCTTCTCTGCTTTGGTGAGACCTCACCTGGAATACTGTGTGCAGTTCTGGTGCCCTCAGTGTAAGAAGGACATCAAACTGTTGGAGCAAGTCCAGAGGAGGCCACAAAGTTGGTAAGCAGATCAGAGCATCTCCGCTAGGAAGACAGGCTGAGGAAGTTGGGACTGTTCAGCCTGGAGAAGAGAAGGTTGTATGGAGACCTCATAGCAACTTCCATTATCTGAAGGGCCTACAGGGGAGCCAGAGAGGGACGCTTTGTTAGGAACTGCAGTGAGAGAACAATGGGTAACAAATTCAAATTGAAGGAGGGGAAACTTTAGGTTAGATATTAGGAAAAGTTTCTTTCCTGTGAAGGTGGTGAGACAGGTTGCCCGGGAACTAGTAGATGCCTCAACCTTGGCAGTGTTCAAGACCGCGTTAGATAAAGCCTTAAGCAACCTGGTCTGGTGGGGAGGTGTCACTGCTCAGGGCAGGAGGTTGGCACTCAATGATCTTTAAGGTCCATTCCAACCCCTAAAATTCTATGACTCCGTAACTGTTTTCATTGAATAAAGCAAAATACCTGAATTTAGACACTGCCCTGGGAGATAAATTTATTAGAATATTTTAATTCTTTTTAAACAGGAAAAAAAACAAAACCACAGTGGTTTCAGCCTTCAAAAAAATGAAATTCATAATTTGTGAATATGAACTAGGGTTTACAATCTCATATAGAAATAAACCCAACCAAACCAGCCCTGACAGGAGTTACCCTCAGAAGAAAGCTGCATTTAAACTCCAAGTATGTGCAACAAAAGAAGGTACCACGTATGAAGAAAGAAAGCAAAAAGCACATTTGTCCACCTGTGTATCTGGAGCTAAGGAAAAAAATATCACTATCTTAGAAGCATTCTGTGTCTGAAGTCAATTTACCACCCTCTGTCCCAGTAGGAATCAACTCTCCTCCAGACATTCCTCCAGTACTACCTTTAGGATAAAAGATTCCACCGAAAGTTTTCCTTTTTAGTTCCAATAGCTTCCCCTCTTGAACTTTATTCATATTTCACAGCTGCAAAGCTATGTCCAATGAACTAGATCCATGGGAAATTGGCAAAATAACTATTTTTGCCTCTCTAGATCTTCCCTGTAATGGAGTGGCAGAGGGGCAATAGACAGAGCAGTGGTCCTGGTGCAGGAGTGAATTGCCAGTTCTTCAGACAATGGGCCTTATTTTTCCGTTTGTTTAGGCAATGAGCTTTATGTTCCTTTCATCATTGGTACCTGGGTACATCATTCCCATATCTTCTCCCGTGCACCCATCACTGCAAAGCCATAGTTCTGCTCCTACACTGTCCATGTGACACCCCAAGACCCATGACTATGAAAGCTTGGGCTGGGGAGCTTGAGGTTTTGCTTCAGCCTTTCCAACCACAACAGTCCCAATTTAATTTTCTTTAATACATTCCCTGATTTTCATGAAGTTTTTGAGCCCTTTAGCCTTTGATCGGATTAGATTGGAATTGGTTCAAAAATCTCAACAGGTTCAAAAGTTACTGAAAAAGTTTGGCAGACAGTGCAATTTCCTAAGCTGTGTTTCCTTAAGAAACAAAACTTTTTAAGACAGAGAGAAATAAATAATTTGATCCATTTTTTAAAAAGACTTTCCCAGGCATTAAGAGCTGTCATATTTCTTTTGGCATTCAGATGCAGCCAGATTGCACACACTTTTTCTAAAAACTCTGTTGGAGAAAAAAAATCCTTTCTAACCACTGCAGATTTAGTATTTTAAATTTCCAGATAATTCTTTCCTCTCCTTGCCAATTGGCCAAGGGTCACGTAGCAACATGAAAAAAGCCAACAGCCTGAAATAGTGGATGGCATGGGGTCACTGGGCAGCTGAACTTCAGGAAAAAAAAAAACACATTTAGCTCCAGCTGCACAGCATTTATTATGTTCTTTCTCTGTCAGTAATGTGATATTTTAATGCAAAATAGTTGTGACAGTACAGCTCCTAGTATGGATGAAATAAGTGGGGCATCTAGATACACCATACCATACATTCTACACATATTTACATTGGCATAACTGCATCCATCCATGCTTTGATGAGTAGGCAAGTCCATGAATAGTAATTCTTGCTTATTCTTGCTTTATTTGTTGCCCTTTAATTTAAGATCCTATTGTTTACCCAGGATCACTGGCTGGCTTGGTAGTCTACTTTTGCCAAGTCACTATAGGCAAAGAATACCTCATTCCTCTCCCTAACAATAGCTCTCAGCGAGTTCTCCAATACAAATGGGTTCAGTGAGGGACACCGGTGTCTTTCATCCTTAATTACTAGGCAGAAATCTGTGAGGTATCAAAGATAGGCTGACACTAAATACATGGATGGATATTAATTCCCCTGGATTCCAGGGAAAGGAGGTCCCAGATTGCCTGTAGGGTAGCAAATTCTGCTTGTGTGGTGAGAGACCATCATTATTTTCTATAGGCAGAAATATCTACCAGTCATAATTAGAATGAGCTGCACAATGGGAACCTGCTCTTTGTAGCTTCTAGATGCTTTGTGGTGTGCTGCAGGTGTAACATTCTTAAGTTTGATAGTACTATATTTAGCCATTGTGGTTCATAGTCAAGTCACACATCAAGATACAAAGATAATGATGATGATGATATAATTCATCCTCTTTATTTATTATTATTATCAGGAAAAATAATTACTACCCCAAAATAAAGTATTGTTCAAATGCCCAAGAGGCCATGCTTAATTTCCTACCTTTAATCTTCAGTGTCATTATGATCACATCCTGCATGATGGAGTAACGTGAAAAAAGGCTTTTCTGCATTGCAGTTGAAGAAGTTGCCTTGTAGAAGTGCATCTGCATAAACAGACCAGTTTTTTATAAGCTTCTTTCCCTGTGCTGGTTTGAAAGCAAACCAGTGAGAGACTCCAAGGCAGAAATACAATTTAATAGAAAAAACAAAACAACAAATGCAACAGTACAAAAAAAAAACCCATGTCAGAGTCAGAAAGTAACCTGACACCCTGTCAGTCAGGGTGTTGGGAGTAGTCCCATTAAATGGTGGCTGCAGTCCTCCTGGAGTGATGGGTCTGTGGGAGCAATGATCCTGTAGATCTGGGCTTCACCTGAAGGTCCAGTGGTAGCTCTTGTCCTATGGGAATCCAGCAGGCAAAGGGCATCTGTGCTGGTCCAAACCACCGATTATATCCAGGTGGGAATGCTTGGCTCCCCCCCTTGGGGTGAAGCATCTCACAATGGGAAGATGTAATTCTATGGGTCATGCGGTGGGTCCCTGACAGCCCATTAAACAGAGACAGCCCCTGAGGGAGCCAGCAGGGATGAGCCAAGGTAGGAGATAATGATCACTGCCCCACCTGCTTTAACATCTTGTGAAGATGATACAAGAATACATACTATTGGTTACACCCTACATTGTAACATAAGACATTCTCCAAAAGCATTTCTGGCTACTGATTAGACCATAAAACTTCCTCGAACTCTCCTTTTTTACTGACACTGTGCATCTCAGCTTCCTTGTCTGTAAAAATGGGTACAACATTTCACAGGAGGCCTGGAATTCTGATTGAATGGATCTTTAGCCTGACCCCATCTGAACAGAGAAAAAGAATGTAGTTTTGGGTTATCTTGGTTGAGTGAAAAACCCGGAATTCTCTTACGATGATGGCTAATTTTCCTGAAAACATCTTAGCTGGCTGTGATCCTGCCTTTGTTGTTTTCTATGTGGAGATAGTTAGCTTGGCCTCAAACCTTAGAAAAAAGTCTGAAACCTTTCTCTGCAGCATTTCTTCAGGAAATAACTTGGAAATTTCTCTGTCTTCCATCCTAGATATATCTAGTGTCACCATGGTATCTAAGCTCATCAGGGAAACTGTGTGAGGTTGTTGCTAGCTTGAGTAAGTGGTTTATCTACTGCAAAGCAACGAAGACCTAAATGTTGTCAAAATTATATGAATACCTTCCTTGAGGTGTGGGAGCAGGGGGAGAAGCTGAACAATGGCGAGTGCTGCTCTTCTTGTGTAGGTGAGGACAGAAGGAAATGCCTTGGCAAACAGTATCAGTAATTTTCCTGCTTATCAATTGGGTCTTTATGATCCCTGTTCAGGCTTCAGAGGTAAAATGAAAATACTGTTCTTGGCTGTGTGATATATTGTGAGTTATTTTCCCCCTACTTCGTGCTTTGGGGCCCTTAGAGCTATCTGTCTTGTTATTCTTTCTTCTCTGTCCTCGAATGAAGAATAGCTTTTCCTTTTTGTAATAATTTCTCCATTCAGCTACTGAAAGGAACAAGGTAGTTACCAGCCCAGGAGATAATCTGATTGTTGTAATGGTGTAGCTGTTAGTAATTGACAGCAAGAGGTGGAGAAATCTTCAACTGGGGAAATGCCAGAAAAACAAAGCATGAGCAAAGTGGAGATATTTGATATAGTAAATAGAAGTCTTGGCACATCAACTGCCTTATTGATATTCATCCTGTTCAGTGATTTCCCTTTCAGATTAATGGATTGTTGATGTTTTTTGCTAGTTGCCAGTTCAGGCAAAATTCAGGCTTCATCCAGAAGTTCACTCTGGGTACTTACTTAAGCATGTTGTATACATCCTGCAGCTGACTTATTGCATCCTTTTGAGTTTCCATCACTGAATGGATGGGTTGGAATAGGTGCAAAGCTACAGAAGTGCAATGTGTTCACTTGAGCAACACTGAAGGTGTGTGAAGTTGCACTAAAATCTCTGCACGTGTAATGTAATGCACAGGGTGTCTGTACTATGTCTGTATGTCTGTACTATGCACAGGGTGTCTGTATAATGAAGGAGATGGGAGAGGAAGTATCTTGACAGTCAATCTAAGCTAAAATTTAACTTTATACTTACAAACTAAGTGAGATTGATATAGGAACCAGTGAGACTCAGGAAATGGGTATCTCACAATACCATCTTTAGTGCATTGTAAAATTGCTTCTCAAATTATACTACCATCTTGTTAATTATCTTCCCAGCACTGTTCACTTCTTTGGAGTTCTCTGGGCACAAGACAAGTAGCATCCTGTACACAAAAGATGCAAAATTTACCTTGTGCACTCCTGACAGTGTTACTGAAATAGTTTCCCTGTCCTGATGCTCTGAGATATCTTACTTGAAGGAAAACCCTGTTTAAATACGTAGGATAAAAAAAGGACTTGCTTTCTCCTCCAGTCCATTTTTTTCATTGAAGTTTCCTGAGGATCAGGGAGAACTATCTACTGGAGCAAAAATGCAAAGGACGTGGACTGAACAAATTCAGTCTCTGTTTCAAGCAGCTGTATTAATTGGCTGTGGTGTCAAAATATTTCAGTACATGTCACATGTCTGTTACAGTCTCCTTCTGCCTTATTTGGTTATGATTATGCTGCAGAAGGATAATGAGAAGCAATATTAGCTCTTCACAGTTAATGGGGCAATTGTTGAGACCACATGTTCAATAACTCCTACCAAGGTGACACCTTAGACATTGGAGCACTAAACTGTATTACATGCTTGAGTGGTCAAGGCTGGAGTTTATGGCTTATGCTCATTCAGTTGCTTGAGTGCTTAAGAGTAGAATAGTGGAAAACCTTTATCTTATGTGCAGGTTTCTGAGCTTCTTGGCACATATAACTCTCACACCTTTCTTCTAGATGGTGTCAGACAGTCAAAATTAATTTCCCCTCATCATTAAAGAACATTCCTATTCTAAATCAGACAAAGTTGAATCTGTGCCTTCGAAATGTGCTGCAAAACACCTAGTCAGCTAATCTGAACTCTCAGATAAAATGAGACCTAACCAATGAAGAAGACAAAATTCTGAGAGTTAATTGTGTGTGTCTCTAGATGTCCAGCATGTTGGAATGATAATCCTTTAAGACCTTCTGCTTTGGTGGAATTATAACAAAGCATACTTAGGAGTATAGTTGCCTCTGAAGTTATTTGCCTATGCAAAGCCTTCATACAAGAAATACTGATTTGAAGAACAGAAATTCAAGTGTCAAGACATACATTTAGCATTATGGCTGATATCTGCATAGAGGGTCATACCAGTTCTCTTTAAGTGGACAGCAGTGAATTATGATTATAATCTTAGGTTAGCTTTACATCTTCTGCTGTCTCCTTACAAATGGCAATCAATATTGGCTTGAAAATAACACTCAGAAAGTATCACTCAGCTGCATTCTTAAGCATCTGCCTGTTAACAATATGTTTTTCTTATGCATCACTCTGAGTCTTGTTTAATGCAGTCTCTCTGCAGAAACAAGTAGTTGCGGTGAGGTCCAGCCCAGGAGCAGCTTGAGGTACTGACTCATTCTGACACACTGAGGGAAAGATTTGCTTGCAGGTATATTTAGACTGTAACTACACAAGGACACTAAGTTATGAGAAACCCCTAAAAATTAGGTGGCCTTATTTTTAATGAAGATTTGATTATGCCTTTTGGGTGGCTTACTTTGACATTGCTTTATATTGGAAGATGGGAAACATGTTTCAAATTATGATTTCCCGGAACTTCCCAGAAATTCTAGTGTCGGTTTTGAGTTGAGATTCAGAGAGCTTTACAGGGAAGATGGAGTTCAGATCACTTGTTCAGGTTGTGAGAGGCTTGTTAAGTTCTGCCCTCTCAGTTTAACCTACATCTGCTACCTCCCATAAAGGTTGAAGGGGTCTTGGGCATTCTGTGCTTTCAATTTCTTGTTAATGACACTTCACTTAATGACACTGCAAAAATAATTAAACTTTCACCAGATGAGGATCTGGAACCTGCCAGGGAAGGGGGCAGAGATAATCTCATCTTTCAAAACACAAATCTGACCACCAGGTAAAGAATATTTCTCCTGTGATTTGTCTTGGTGATTAAGTCTTCTGGATAAACACATCAGTATGTGTTTGACTCAAATACTAAATCACTTTCTGCCTAAATCACAAAGAAATATAACTTAAGTGTCAACTACTTTGGAGAATTCATGAAAGCCTGACCCATATGTGAAAGCAGACCACCAGCTCTGTCAACCTGACCAGCTATAAGCTTTTGTTCTTTACAGGTATTCCAAACCAAGGCAATCTGTCTTCATAACATCAGTATGTGTTTGACTCAAATACTAAATCACTTTCTGCCTAAATCACAAAGAAATATAACTTAAGTGTCAACTACTTTGGAGAATTCATGAAAGCCTGACCCATATGTGAAAGCAGACCACCAGCTCTGTCAACCTGACCAGCTATAAGCTTTTGTTCTTTACAGGTATTCCAAACCAAGGCAATCTGTCTTCATAGATTTTT
>NW_008678052.1:0-7240 GCF_000695815.1 Acanthisitta chloris | reverse complement strand
CAGGAACAAAACAATGTTTTTATTTTCATTGATCAAAGCCACTCTTTCAATACTTTCTGGTTTGTTTGCCTACTCAGTGAGTCATATAGCCCCAGTGCTCTCAAAAACCTGATTTTTTTTGTCTGAAAGTTGTGTCTGTTCTCTCTATTCATGGCTCCATAAAATAATGATCCAACTCCAAGTCTTGCCTCACATCAGCTTTCATGCTTAACACCAGATAAAGGACTTCTTGGTGAGTTAGTATCCCTCTGGAGTTAACAGCCTGCCTCATTTCTAGGAGTCTCTGTCATAAACAATTTACCTCATCTTTAAATACTGTGCAAACACAAACTTAGAGAAAGTTAAGGGGATAGTTATTGTTGGTATTTAAAATAAGGGGACACAAAGTACACACACAGGGCAGTATATGTTATTATTCTCATGATGTTTCTCTGCCCACATCCTTTCCTCCTCCAGATCATGGCTGGAGTCAGGCATGGCTTAGTAAGGAGTTCTTCAATGGAAATATGGCTGCTATTGGTAGAGCCAATTGTCACAAGGACAGCTGTGGTAGGACGCTAGTAATCACCTTCTTGGTGACCTTTTGTCACATGCTGTGACACAAACAAACTGCTGAAGCTCAGGCTTTTCCAAGTGGGGCACACCTTGCAGGTAATTGTGCTGTCAGTCTGCTCCATGGCAGTTGTCAGCACTCTGCAGACCAAGCTGCCAGGGCTCACTTTTGGAGCTTGTATTTAAAACAATGGTTTGAATTTCACAGGTGGGAAAGCTTAAGCACTGGAGCACTTCTTAAAAAGAGGTCTTGGAGCCACTATACTTTTGAACGGCTGTGTCCTGAATTTTTTTGTAGATTTCTTTCATGAACTGGTTACTTTGTGACATGCAGACCTCCTGAAGGGAGGACATACCATGCTACTAAACTTACGCGGATGAGCCATGAAAACCTATTTATCCCCTTAATTCCATGGTTATCTGAGAGGAAAGATACTAATTAAAGGTGAATGCTGTATCACAGCACTGCTCAGCATATTAGCCAAGTGCCTTTCACAGCTTTGATTGTTGAGTCACAGTCAACAATTAGAAAGCAATGCATAATAAGAACTCCATTAGGCCACCTGGTTCTGCTTTGTATGTAAGTACAACAGAACCATTGCTATTCTTTTAGCAGTTTGACTTCATATTTTGAGACCTGAGCTCTTTTTTTCTCCTGCTTTTACATTTCATGAAAGTAGATGTACTTGAATAAATAGATACTGTACCTATTTAACTATTTAAAAATAAAATCCACAGGGGTATTTTCATTTACATTACTAATTTTAATGAGATCTTGAAGATGAAAAAATAACTCCCTTGTCTTACTCAGATCTCAGCTGAGACAACTTTCTGTTTACTTGTCCTGAGGGGAGAATGTAATGACCTCACACTACTGGGAAAGGTCTGAGAGTGTTCCCTCTGATTCCTCTGCCTTTGAAGTAGACCTGCAATGAGTCAAGGTCTATACTGCTCAAAAGAATGAGGAAAGGTATATATTACGCAGAAGGAAGGAAGTCCAATGTCTAGAGTTCTATCTGCAAAGAGGAGGAATGAAGAAGCAAGCAATGAGCAACTCACTTCCCTCTTGTTCCTGATTTTGGCTAAGTCTTTTTACACAAGTGGGAAGCCTCTGGCTACCCACCTAATCCTCATGCTTTTACTCTGCTGCTTCTGCACTGGGGTCTGAAAAAGTGACAGCTCACCATGCCAGCTGAATGAGTGGGTTGCCTCTGAAGGGCAATCAAGCTGTCCACATGTTTATGGCAGAACCTACTGTTAGGCATCACCTTGTGCATTTTACTCCATGGTACATTCCCCATTCTCTCAACAGACTCTTTATTACCTTCTATTCTGCTTCACCCTTACGTCTTTTCTGAATTTATTCCAACACAACATACCCAAGAGATTAAGCATGGAAGAATCTGGATACATTTGGTAGAAATTGGTGGGTGCCCACCTGTCTTTTGTATCATAATACTGTACATAGTGTTTTCCACAGTGTAGGTCTAATATTCCACATAGAATTCCTGTGTGGGAAACTTGCAGAATGGAACCGTTTTTCAGAGAAAATAGGTTTTCACTGACCTCAGGAGAAGTTGCAAATGCTCACTTTTTTTTGGAAATCAGGCTAGTTTCACATGCAAATATAAACACCTAAAAGTTTCAAATTTTGTGGCTTTTAGACATGGACAGGATACCAGCATGGTCTCTGCTCCCTCTGGATATGATCCCAGCCCTTGGTGGCTCTTGGCCTGGTCCCATCATGCTGCAGGGTGCCATAGGGAAGATGGAGCAGAAGGGGAAAGAGAGCACAACAGTGCAAGCCACACAGCTATTCTGTCAGTGTGTCAAGCACAGGCTGTTAAGAAGAGGAAATGTTCTCTATCAGAATATAAGGGCCAAATTTCTCTGTACAACAAGCACATCTATGTCATACAGCGTCTCAGTTATGGTGTCCTGGGTTGCAGTGTGGGGGTAGCCAATGGTGTGTATTCTATTGTCATCTCCACAAGCTGTTAAAGCAGGTGAGGGCAGGGATCCTTATCTCCTGCTCATCCCTGATGGCTCCCTCAGGGGCTGTCCCTGTTTAATGGGCTGTCAGGACCCATAGAGTTACATCTTCCCATTGTGAGATGCTTCACCTCAAGGAGGGGAGGGAGCCAAGCTTTCCCACATGGATATAATCTGGGGTTTGGACCAGCACAGAGCCCTTTGCCTGCTGGATTCCCAGAGGACAAGAGCTACCACTGGACCTTCAGGTGAAGCCCAGATCTACAGGATCACTGCTCCCACAGACCCATCACTCCAGGAGGACTGCAGCCACCATTTAATGGGACTACTCCCAACACCCTGACTGACAGGGTGTCAGGTTACTTTCTGACTCTGACATGGGGTTTTTTTTTGTACTGTTGCATTTGTTTTGTTTTTTCTATTAAATTGTATTTCTGCCTTGGAGTCTCTCACTGGTTTGCTTTCAAACCAGCACATATGGTGTTGCCTATATGCAAGATTGATTTTATTATTCTCAGATCTCTCATTTGTCATCATTACAGTTGGTTTCCTGCAGCATCTTAAGGAACATACTTGTATTTCGGATTAATAAATGATTCAACTTTCCTATTTAATCTATTATTTTGCCTATCTAACCTATCTAATTTCAGGCTTGTCTGTCTATCAGCATTATTTATATAGCATAAAATCAGCTGCAGTAGCTCACATTCCTTTTCGCAAAAGGAAGTTTATCTGCCTGGAAAACTGCAAGCTTGCAGCTGGAGCTTGGCTGGTGCAATATATTTACAAGCATCAAAGTTCACATCAGCCCTTTAAGGCAACGTCATACTTTCTTGACAGGTGAGCTCCTGTCACACCTGGCCTATGCAGAACATGAGCTCCAACGCCAATAAAGTCAGTGGAAATTCTTGTAACTAACAGTTCCTGTTTACACAGCAGCCATGGAATCAATATGCAGGATGAAGTATTACATTTTCTCAAGTCATGCACTTTTTATTTCATCTCAGCAAATCCCATACGGCTGAGGCATTTTTATAAGAATGGGAGCAATTCTGAGCTCTGTGAAAAATGCTGAGTGCTGTCGGATACAGGCAGAGAAGGGCAGAAGAGGAAAAATACATTCCTTTGAACACACTAATATAGAAGGCAATTAAGGAATATGACAATAATGAGCAATCATTCTCTCTCGTAATGTATGGTTTTGCTTTAAAAAGCAGGTGATGACTCCCTGAAAACAATAACAAGTAACATAATGAAGTCCTGTCAACACAGGGATGTTACTTCAAATATTTCAGATGAGTTGGCTTGAGCATATTAGTCAAGACTGTTTTAAAGTGTCTGGGTGTTCTCTTTGCATGAATGAAACCCAGGCTCACCAGCCCTCAGCCTTCAGCTGTGAGCTGCATCCAGCTTATGAGAGGACTCTGCCCATTTTTGAATGATTTTCCCTCACTGTATACTGTAATAAGGTTTATTTGCTGTCTGGCCACTGAGTGCCTTCTTCTGTTACAAGTTCATCTGGATTAGGTATGTTATCACTCTTGCTGAATGCTGATGGCTTCCCATGCAATTCCAGCATGTGTGTGTTCCCCCAAATTCGTCCTAACCCTAACTCTAATGAAAGGAGTGGACACATCAATAACATCCATTGCAGTCTGGGGAGCAATTCTTATTTCTGATTCAGTAAATAAGGATGAATTTCTAAAAAAACTATCACAACCATTGCATATAATTCTATATCAATATCTGTAAACTTTCATAGCAATCAATGGGGCTTTGCAATAGCAAAAAATGGGGCAATGATTTTTTTTCCTATTTATGAAACACAACTTTCAGCCTGAAATGTAGGCACACACATCCAGCCATTGCTGCTGGCACAGCTCAGGATCATGAGCTTTCCAAATCTTGAAGTATTTTCTCAGTACCAGCACACTGAAACGCACACATAATACACATTTCCAGCATGCACTGGTAGACCCTTATCAATCCTGCAAGCAGCAAGCCAACTGGGTTGCTGGCAAGCACTGAGGCACTAATGTGTGTAGAGACACTGCTGTATTGTTTTTGGTGGCTGAATATTCAGACTGCAGCCCGTACAGATGTTTTGTAACCTTTACCGTCCTCAAATCCTAGCATAATTACTCCTCATCCCAACCAGGCATGGGAATTACATGATCTCCACCTCCTCCTTTTCTGCCAGTATTGATACACCACAATCATGTCTTTTATAATCCATTCTCAGGACACTCCACTGTTGATCTCTGCTGTGTTTCCTTCAAACAGGTTTGCGGCCATTTGAAATGGTGATGACTTAACACTGGAGGAGTCCTGAAAATAGCTTGGTTTCAGCCCAAGCTGCAAAATCCTGATAGGTTCCTGTATTTGTTCCACAAGACAGTGACTGTGGAGCATTACCTGGGAGAACAATTTCCCGGCACATGGTGTGAATCAATGCACAACAGTGCATATGCAACAAATCTCAGGGAACTGGAGGCTGAACCACAATAAATAAATCATAAGGATAGACATTTTTACTCTAGCTAGTACATATTGGTTATTTCCAAGAAAATGTATTCTGAAAACTCTTTATAGATATGGAAACAATTTCTTACAAACAGTCCTGCTGAGTTATCAGACCTATTTGAAACAAATGAAACCCAAACGTTTCCAAAAGGAAATGAGGCATCAAAATGTGGTTATGTAAGACTAATCTTATGAAAACAATTATAATTACTTAAAACTAAGAAAATAATTCATTTAAGGACATGTTAAAACTTTAAATGGCCACATGATGGCCTAGATAATTATTCTCACTGGATTAAAGCAGAGGTGGAAGCAGAGCTATGAGTAACCTTCAGTAACATCAGCCAGAGTAATCTTCAGCCATGTAGATTTTTTTTGACATTATTACTGGATGCTGCTGAAATTTGTGTTCATGCAGGTCTCAGGAAAGGGATATGAACAGACTTTTACTAAGGGAAAGACTCCTCAATACTGGATTAAAAGAAATCACAGAATTCGCTTAATAAAGTCTCAGCTCTCACCCAAAATTGCATCTTTTAGTTATATTATTTTTAATCTTTCTTTCCATGTCAGAGTACTTGCTTTTATTCAACAGGAAATGTTGCCAGGTATTAGGTGTGTCAACAATTACATTACTTATATAAGTTACTTACATAATGGGTACTTCTGGAACCTAATGGTTTATATATCAGTTGATATGAAAATGTGAAAATAATGAACTTTTTGAGAAATGCATTATTTTGTATATGTTTACCTGAATTTGATTAATATGTAGTAACTAGTTGATTTTACCTTCATATGTGAAGCATATGTTACTGTTGAAGATACATGCAGAGAAACATGGAATTTCTCACATATATAGGTGTTTGTATACCATTGTGTGTTTTGTTTTCAAAAGAACTTTGCATTTGTGTTTGTATGTCATGACTACTACTGAAAACAGCATTTTTTTATGCAGACCTGGATCTTGCCTACAGCAAGAAGTAGCAAAGTTAATTCACAGAGCTTTCCTGTGGTGGATATATATATATCAGCCTAAAATTTAATATACACATATGTTTTAGGAAGGAGAATAAGCTGTGTCAACATAAGTTCCACTGTTAGTGGAATGAGTATATTGTATGAGGCTGTACTAGTACAATACTTCAAATTAAGACACAAAAGTAAAGAAGAAAAAATTCATGCCACTAAACATAATAGTTATGCCAGTGGATTCAGTGATGCACACCTCTCTTTCCTATCAACTGCTGAAATAAGTAAGCTTCTTAGGTGAATATTGTCATGGCAAAAGTAGTAATAGCTTGTTCACTGGAGATAACTGATAATTAAACAGCCAGGATGAGGCTGTCTGTCTGGAGAGCTAAGGATGTTGGGGCAAGAGAACCAGAAGAAGGCTATAAAGGCAATGAGTTAAAAGCACTCTTTTGTCTGTAGCTGAGGCAATGAGGTCCTTTCTGTGGCATGAGGACCACAGGAAAAATGGAGTGTTATGGGCGCAGTTTTAACAGGTCCATCGACCAGGATGTCTGTGGTAGAAAGAGGAGACAGAAGCAATGTAGTTTCTGTGAGTTTCTGGCAATATAAAAAATCTTTTTTTGACACCCCCACTCCCTCCACTCCCCCAGGAAAAAAAGCCTTTTTGGAAGGGGAGGGAGATTTGGGAAATCTGTCCTTGAGATTTGGCAGAAAGTTGTTTCTGTCAAAATTACTTACAGCCCCTATGCATGAGAACTGATTTTGCCTGGATTTTGTAAGTGAATAGAGAAAAACAATAAAACACTTCTTTTTTTTTTTCTTCCGTTCCTTTGGCTTGTGTTCCAAAAAGAGAATGAACCTAGAAAAAACACCACCACCACCACCAAAAGTGTGTTCAGCAAAGAGGCAAGCACATGTGAGTGTCGGCTGCGGTGGGAAAGCCATGCCTGGGCACGGAGAGGCTCGGGGCAGGCGAGGGTGGCCAAAGCATCCCGAAACGGAGCCTGGCAGGACAGGGACAGAGCCGCCCGGGAACCGGAGGGATGTGGAACAGGTCTCCAAATTCTGCAACTTCAGAAACAGATGTAGCGAAGCAATCCTGTCACACTAGGTCCTCGTGGCTGGAGCCTGTGAGGATAGGGTAAAAAAGGAAAAAAAAGCGGGGGGGAAGAAAGGAAGGTACGGGGAAGGTACGGGT
>NW_008678051.1:2591-2826 GCF_000695815.1 Acanthisitta chloris | reverse complement strand
GGTGAGCTGCGTGAGCTGCAGAGGGAACTCACCTGCCAGACAGATGACCCCATCCTGCCCTGGCTGCTCCGCATCTGGGACGCTGCAGCCAACGACATCATGCTGGAAGGAAGTGAGGCCAGGCAACTGTAATCCCTGTCTCAGGATGTGGTCATTGACCAGGGGATTGGGAGAGCCGAAGAATGTCTCAGTCTCTGGCGGTGACTACTGACAAGTGCGAGGGACAGATACCCTT
>NW_008678051.1:530-1111 GCF_000695815.1 Acanthisitta chloris | reverse complement strand
TGGCAAATGTCTTTTTCTCCATTCCTCTGGCAGCAGAGTGCAGGCCCCAGTTTGCCTTCACCTGGAGGGGCGTGCAGTACACTTGGAACCAATTGCCCCAGGGGTGGAAGCACAGTCCCACCATTTGCCATGGACTGATCCAGACTGCACTAGAAAAGGGCGAGGCTCCAGAACACTTGCAGTAGATCTATGACATCATTGTGTGGGATAACACGGCAATGGAAATAATTGAGAAAGGGGAAAAAATCATCCAGATTCTCCTGGAAGCTGACTTTGCCATCAGGAAGAGCAAAGTAAAGGGACCTGCCTGAGAGATCCAGTTCCTAGGAGTAAAGTGGCAAGATGGACGATGTCAGATTCCCACCAAGGTCATCAATAAGATCACTGCGATGTCTCCACTGACAAGTAAGAAGGAAACACAAGCTTTCCTTGGTGCCATAGGTTTTTGGAGAATGCACATTCCCAAGTACAGCCAGATTGTGAGCCCTTTCTACCTGGTCACTCGCAGGAAGAATGATTTCCACTGAGGCCCTGAACATCAACAAGCCTTTGCTCAGATCAAGCAGGAGATCGCTCATGAC
>NW_008678051.1:0-330 GCF_000695815.1 Acanthisitta chloris | reverse complement strand
CAAAGCTGCCTCAGAAGTAATAGGCACAGAGGCACAACTCCTCCTACTGGTGCTAGGCTGGATATTCAAGGGAAAGGTTCCTTCCACGCATCACACCACCGACACCACATGGAGCAAAATGGATCTCGCTCATCATGTAGCACACCTGTATTGGAAACCCGAATTGCCCTGGGATTCTGGAAGTCATAACAAACTGGCCTGAAGAGGAGACTTTTGGATTATCTTCTGATGAAGAGGAAGAGCAAGTTACACGTACCAAGAAAGTCCCACCATATAACGAGTTATCAAAGTCTGAAAGAAGCTAAGCCCTATTCACTGATGGTTCCTGCT
>NW_008678050.1:0-389 GCF_000695815.1 Acanthisitta chloris | reverse complement strand
CACCCAAAAAAACCCCAAAACACCACCCAAAAAACACTCATGAATCCCCCAAATATACCTGAAAAACACCCAAAACACCACCCAAAAACCCACTCATGAAACCACCCAAAAACCCCAAAAACCGTCCCAAAAAAACTCCAAAACAACACCCAAAAATACCACAAAAACACTCAAAACACCACCCAAAACACCACCCAAAAAAACCCCAAAACACCACCCAAAAAACACTCATGAATCCCCCAAATATACCTGAAAAACACCCAAAACACCACCCAAAAACCCACTCATGAAACCACCCAAAAACCCCAAAAACCGTCCCAAAAAAACTCCAAAACAACACCCAAAAATACCACAAAAACACTCAAAACACCACCCAAAACACCACCCAA
>NW_008678049.1:1249-1504 GCF_000695815.1 Acanthisitta chloris | reverse complement strand
ACTTTTGACCTTTCCAAGGCCTTCACGTTGACTCTACGTTGTCTTTTGGCCTCTCCAAGGTCTTTGGGTCAACCCAGCCTTGACCCGTATCACTTCCTTGGCTTGACCCAAACTTGACTTTGGAGGATCTTCAAGACCTTTGGATCTCCATGGTCTTCACGTTGACTCCATGTCGACTTTTGGCCTCTCCAAGGTCTTTGGGCCAACCCAACCTTGACCTGTATCACCTTCAACCATCTTGGCTTGACCCAACAC
>NW_008678049.1:0-338 GCF_000695815.1 Acanthisitta chloris | reverse complement strand
CTCCCCCCTCAGTCTCCACCAAGGTCCAAGCTCCGACCGTCGAGATCTTCCACTCCTGCGACTCCTCTTGGGTCCAACTCTACTGTTTGGCCTCTTCCTTCGCCCCTGCCCCAATCTCCATCCAATGGGAGGCCAAGGACAGCGCCCAAAACCTCTTGGCCAACGCCGACCCTGTCGGCCCTGATGCCGTTCCCGGCACCTTCTGCCCCGGCTCAAGGCTCAACGTCTCCCTGGAGGATTGGATGGACAAGATTTTCTCCTGCAGAGTGTCCCACGCCACGTTCGGCACCGTCCAGGACGTCACCGCGCACAAATGTTCCCGTAAGGATGTCGGGCAC
>NW_008678048.1:24412-24902 GCF_000695815.1 Acanthisitta chloris | reverse complement strand
CGAGGCCGTGCCGCGGTGGGCAGCAGTCCCAGCCGCCCCGCGGGCACCGCGCCCGGGCCGTGTTTAGAAACCTGCGATCTGGGGGCTGATAACGAAGCAGTCGGTGCGTCCCCAGATTGCTAAGAGCCCTTAGAATCTCTTTAACTGATCAAGAAAAATGGGTACTCCCTTAAAAACACCAACTTGACAGAGAAGACTTGTATCACTTCAGCATCCTTTGTGCAAAGCCCGCCAGGGTGAGGTTTAGATTCACCTGCTTCGTTGACAGTTGGAGTTACATGAATTACTGTGTGATTTGGAAGATAGAGGAAGGTGATCTTGTGGCACC
The DNA here is from genome assembly GCF_000695815.1 of Acanthisitta chloris. Lineage (NCBI taxonomy): Eukaryota > Metazoa > Chordata > Aves > Passeriformes > Acanthisittidae > Acanthisitta > Acanthisitta chloris. The sequence goes on along the minus strand of NW_008678048.1, from coordinate 24,574 downwards.
CGCCCAGACCCAGTCAGTGAAAGGGTTAAAATCCATGCTTGAGCATAGCTTGGAAAATTCAGATCAGCCCTTCTGCATGAACATCAGGTTTTCAAGGACCCTTCTGGGGAAATAACAAGAAAATACAGTTTGTCCACATCTCTATTTTGCACGGATATTCCC
>NW_008678048.1:21645-24367 GCF_000695815.1 Acanthisitta chloris | reverse complement strand
AACATCTGCCCTGGTTTGAAAGTTCCCTTCCCGCTCCTCTTTCCATTTCTCTCCCAGTCCCACCTCACACTATACAAAAGCACTTTACAACCTGGCCAAGCATGATCTCTGCAGCATCATCAGGGTGAGGGCTACAGCAGCTGCTGGGGCTTCCCCACGCTGGGGTCAGTGAATCACAGTCCCTACGGATCCCTCAGCTGCTCCTGCACTGAGCCTTCTCACCTGCCCCTGTCGCTGAGCTCCTGCTTTCCCCGCTTGGGGGACACACACTTTTTTCTGTCTCTTCCCTCCCCCCCCCGGCCCTCTCCTGACTCCTGATGAAGTCATCAAGCTACCGATTGCATAACTGATGCACAGGACTATCTTGTGTTATACTGGGAGCTGGGCCAAGCGCTTCCATTTATAGACAACAGCAATGCCTATCTGCCAAATAATGGAGCTGCTGCCGCAGCCACTATGGGGGAAAAAAAGAGGGGAAAAAGAACGGAGAGCCAAAGGGCAGGCTGTGAAATGACATCCTCTGAGCCTCAATGCACAGCTGCCTTTGGGGTCGCAGCCCAGGTGCTCACTCTGAATTGCCTCAAAAAACATCTTACAGAACTACTGTCCTGGCTCTTAATGCACACACGGGTACAGCTCAGGGACACATTCACCCTGTGCTACTGCTGCAGAAAGCACTCAATTCTCTCCTGGACCATGTTATATGTTAATTCCAGAATTTAAAGCAGCTCTACCAACCGAATCAAGTCCTGTGCACTATGCAGCAGCTGAAGGAAATATGAAGATTAGCCCAAAGGTGTTGCTTCCAGTGCTGTGTGTTTAGTCATTTTGAGGTACACAAGTTTACTTAGTCATCATGAGACTTCCTGGTTTTGGTTCTAGCAACAAGTTTAAAGCCATACCTTCTTCATGTAGCCAGAACACCCTCCCACCCAGAATATTTCTTCTCCTGTCCTTTTTGGCAAAAGCTCTTCCCAACAGATAATGAAAGGCCCTGCTGTCATCACTGGGAGCAGCCCTGGGTTGTGTGTCCTGAAAATAAGAGCACAGCCCAGGCAAAAGGTCTCCACAGGCAGGGAAATGCTCCCTAGCACCTGGGAGCAGAGCTCTTTCCCAAAAGCTTCATCTCTGCAGTCTGGCGCTGCTGCTGTTAGCATCCAAGGGGAGTACATGGAGATGAAACCTGGCAGTGTGGCTGGGAACTGGTGATGAAGGAAGCAGCACTGGGCTCTACGTGGCTGTCTCTTACAAGCCATGGCTGCTCCAGGCCCACATGCAGTCCCACCACAGGAGCCGAGCACCAAGTCAAGCAACTCGAGCAAAGTGCAGCACTTACAGAGCTCCAAAAACCAAACTAATCCAAGCTTCACTGACTATGCTCTTTGCTCCTGCTCTGCCTGCCAGCCTGTCATCCTGCTAGTGCACTCCAAAGCCTTCCTTCCCCTAGACTTCCTGCTCCTCCTCCTCATTCCCTGGCATTCCTTTCTCCCTCCTACACCCTCTGCCCAGCCTCTGCATTTTCCTTTGTCCACCAACTGGCACTGCTGCTTCTTCCTTCACTCTCCAGACACTTTCCCCGGGGCCCTGGCTGCCCAGCCTCCGGCTGCACATTGCCTGCAGCAGCCCATGCCCACAGCCTGACCCACCCAGTGCCTCCTGAGGATCTGCAGCAGCGAGGGGACAGCCCAGCTCCTTCCCCCAGGGCTCCTGTGCGTACAGGGGTGCCCTGAGGGGTGCAGGCAGGCAGTCCCTGAAGAGAGCAACAAGATGTCCTGGAATGGGAAACACATGTTGTATTCTCAGGCTGTCTCCCCGCAGCCTGTGACATCTGGGAAGATGCTACAGTGTGATTTCTGGTTTTTCACTCTGCCTCTTTCTAACACCACCCAAAGCCACTGCGTGCCACTCACAGGCTGCAACCAGCTCTCTTGTGCTAACAGTGGCTTGTGCAGAGTTGCAGGTGCTCCAGCTGGGAACAGCCATGCTGCAGCTCCTCACCCAGGCTTGTTACACAAAGGGGGATGGTGCTGAGGACCCTCAGCTGTGCTGCAGAGTTCAAACACATGTGCTGGCCCTGGCTGAGCCTCTTGGGGGCCCTGCAGCGAGCCCTCCTGCCCCTGCAGCCTCAGCTCAGGCACAGAATCACGTAATCCACCCCGGGACAAAACCAGATATTGAAAGAGCCAAGCTGCCGTTCACAGAGCCAGGAAAGAGCCACAGTTCCCAAATGGTAAGCATGACATGTCTACACAGGTTTGTGTAGCTGCAGAGCACCCAGTGAGATGAACTTCGGTAGGGACTTGGCTACTTGCTTAACGCCACCTGTGGATAATCCAATCCTTAGTTAAGCAACAGGAGACTAAATCCTGCATCCTCCCAGTGCATTTCCAGGGCTCTACTGGAGTGATGGGATCCTCCACAGCAGTTCAGAGTGACAGGTGTGTATATATCTACAATTATGCACAGTAAACATAAGTGACTTTTAAAAGAGGCCAAAGGGGAGTGGAAAAGATCTTTCCCTCTTTGTCTCAAATCTTACATGCCTCTTCCTCATCATGCAGCAATTTACTCCTCCCGCATGTCATTCAGCCTCCCAACTACAGCTAAAAGCAATCACACAGTTTTCTTTGAGAACAAGCAGAATGACCACCATTGATGAGCCGAGAGCCAGGCAGGGTAAGCACAGGCAGGGGCAGCCAGGTCTGATCTGTGCACAGGTGAT
>NW_008678048.1:0-21614 GCF_000695815.1 Acanthisitta chloris | reverse complement strand
TGAAGGCCAGGGGGCAAAGTGGCACCCCAGGCAAAAAGGGGCTGTTCCAGGCAACTACTGGCAGAAATCACCAGACGAGGGGTATTCCAAGTCTGAGAACAAAGCATTTCCCAAAAAAACTGAGGGAAATACAGGGTCTGAAAGTGCGAAACGGACAGACATAATTCCCTGTGCCATTCTGTGGTATGTGAACAAATGGAATCCTTGAATATACAAAGAGTGGAAGAGCAAATAGAAGCTAGGAGGTGGCTTGTCCTGCACACTGCATTAGGTGAATGATACCAGAAAAATGTATACCATTAGACATCTACATTTTAGAGTCAGAGCAGAAAAAGAAGACACAAAAATGATCTGAGGCAGAAAGTGTCTGCCAGAGAGTGACTTAAAGAGCTCAATCCATTTAGCTTACCACAAAGAGAACTGAGAGACGCTTTGACCATGGTGTATAAAAATACCTTCATGAGGGAAGAAATCCTTTAAAGAGCTCTTTCATCTGGTGAGGAGGGCAAAACCAGATACAAGGGCTGGAAGGTGAAGACAGATTCAAACCAGAAGGACGAATAGCGTTTTTACACCCGTTGGAAATGGCAGCTCCCGTGTGCTCAGGACAGCAGCTGTTCTGGGTGAGCACACGTGGCCAGCACAGCTGCGTCCACGCTCCCGGGCAGCACCGACCCTGCTTGGGGCACTGCCTCGGTGTGCTAGGGACGGGGGTCTCCAACCCACCCGGGGAGCAAAAACAGTGCTCCACTTCCATACGCTGCATCACAGGAAAACATCACCTCTATCCAGTGTTTTCAGGGCAGCCCAAAAACTCCCCCGGAAAGATTCCTATTCAGTTCCTTGTAATGTTGTTACTTATTGTGCCTGGCAGGATCTTAATCCTCTCCCTAAACCAGGCTGCCCACAGCAAAGCTGCCTGTCGCAGAATGGCACCACCTGCAGACTAAGGGAATGACAAAGCCATTCCTTTCGGACTCAGGACGAGAGGGACGACAGGGACGACGGAGTCCGCTCTACACAGCGCATCACCTCACCTATCACCTCTGCCGTCCCGCCTCGGGGAGGGGCTGCAAACCTCTCCTCTCCCTGGGCCCCTGGTTGCCATGGCCTTTCATACAGTATCTGAGTAAACAAGATCCCTCTGATGTTTGACACCAGACCTCTGCATGCAGGCGATTTGTTTTCCTTTCACCTCCCTTCGCCTGCGTCTCTCCTCTCCGTGATTCCAATACGGTTTGTTCTGTCCACAGAACAAAAGGGATCTGTCAGACTGTGATTTCTGTGTATGTTTGTTTTCTTCTAGAAATTTTCTAACGTCTTCATTTCTGGTGATGAAGCAGATAAAAAGGGCTCTAAAATGGGCAGCTGTTTTTCTATCACCATTTAAAAGCTAAAGACTGGCAGAAGTTCATCTCCAGGGGCTGTCGTTTCCCTGCCTGCCTCCCCGCACAGCCACTTGCTCCGGCACAGGGTGTACCTGCACAAACCCAAGCGCTGCCGATGCGACTCAGAAATGCAGCATTTCAACAGAATGCCCTGAACTTCCACTGGCCTAATTAAACCAGGCTCATTTCCTCTTTCACAAATAACAGCTCTGGCGTTTTCTCCCTTCCCCCAAGAAAGAAACCTTTACAGGGGAAATCACTCCTGCTTTTCAGTTTGGTTTATCCTCAGTTTCACCAGCTAGGGCCGAAGTATAGAGCATAACAAGATAACGGTCAGGTTTGTGTGCTGAGGGAGAAGTGTTCGTTTACCTCAAATAACTATGTTCCTTGGAATTGAAATTTTTATTGTCTTATTAATTTTAGGGAAAAAAAGTGGATCAGCCCAAATCCAAACCAAAATAGCCCCTTTACATCCATCTCTTAAAAAAAAAAGGAGAAATAAGTATACAAATATAATAATACCTGTAAAGTGTAAAATGAAGATGAGCTATTCTCATTTGCTTTCATGAGTTACAAGTCCTGGCTCAAGCAGAGCCTCTCGCAAGGCTGTGGTCGCCCCCAGCACCATCCCCTCCGAGATGCGAAGCTCCGGGGCCTGTGGACGTGCTCTGCGCACGCTGCGCGTGGCAGGGACTGGTGACTGGGCTGCCAGGACCTGAGAGGGCACAGGGACTCCAGCAGGTCTGGAGGCAGGTTCTGGTGCTCCCACCCAGTCCCTGCGGCAGGAATGAATCCTGCTCCGCACTCTCACCTGCTCTCGAGCCCTTTGCGCCAGTGTTCACGGCCCAGTGAAACGCTGTGTTTCACGATTCGCTCGCGGGAGTGAACTAATGGGGTTAATCAAGCCAGTAATGTGACCTGCAGAGCAAATGGCTGCACAGACCAGTTTCTGTGAGGCAAGTCTGGGTGGGTTTTAGAGCACAGCAATCGCTCGGAGGTTACCCCCACGCGAAGCTCCCTCCCGCAGGAGTGTGGAACAACCACCTGGCATTTGTGTTCCAGGACAGGAGGTCTGAGCGGCTGCTGATGTGCAGCAAACCCAGCCCTGAACTGGCCCCTTGGCACTGTGTCTGCAGCTGTGCTCGCCCTTGGCCGCAGGCCCCCACAGGGCTGGCAGCAGGGGAGGAAGGACAACACCAGAGTGCCCAACCTTATATTTCAGGTCTGTTTTGCAGGCTGTAATGACTCCCCTCAAAGACTGCTGTGTGAAGCTGTGCCAGCACGGCAGTCCACAGCGAGCTGCACCACTCCGAAAGCACTTGGGGAGCAAACAGCAGGAGGAGGGAGCTGAACCACCAGCCCGTGCCACAGCATTTGCACACCCCATCCTTGCTGCCTTCTGCCACGGCTGGGGGCTTTCAAGGGCACCGATCTGCCGCTCCCCAGGAGCTGCCACTTGCCCTCTCAGTGCCACCTTGACTCTGTCAGCAAATTTCCCAGTGCACTGGAAGCTCGTCCGGGAGCAAAGCGGAGTGAGAGCTGAGCTCATAGAAGCCACTGGACCTCAAGGCTGGTGCCTGATAGAAATTCTCCTGCTCAAGATTTCATCTTTAATCAATGCCCCCTTCAAGCCCATCCTGGAGCAGGAGGGATAAAAGCTAATGTGAAGCATAAGGATAATCACAGCTAGAGAGCCCCCAGGAAGAGGGAGAGGAGAAAAATTGAAGATGAAAGCAGGCAAATGGTTTAAACAAATAGTCACACGGGGCCAATGGAAAGGGGAACAGAGGGAAAATGACACAATAAAAATAAATGCTATAAGAGAAAGAAAATCTTCTAAGCACACATAGGGAAAATGTGGGATTTGGAAAAAGCAGAAGTATGAGAGAAAGATGCTCTAATGGAGCTCTCTAGCAGCTAACCCTCACCATTGCCAGGCAGCCCCTTCCCTTCCAAGGCCTGAGCCCGTACCACGTTATCGCCGCTCTCGCCGTGTGCCCCACGGAGCTTGCTGGCTCCGGAGGCATTTTGCAAGGCCTGGCTCCAGCTCACGCCTGGCAGAAGCTGCCTCAGGTCTCCTGCAGACAACTGCAGAGATCTTATGTTTTTCCCCCATAGGTGAAATTTTGTTCAATTTCCCTTTGGTTGTTTTGTTTGAGTGTAAACAAAAGGCATTTTTTTCACACTTAAGGACGTTGTTCAGATCCTTTTCTGTGTGCTGTGATAAATGAAATCTCTCTCATTTTCAGAAATTCCAACTTGGCACTCGTGTTGCTCCTCAGCAAGCAGCATGTCATTTGCTAAGCCTGAAAGAATCCTGGCTGAGAAATAAACACAGTGGGCCATATGCTCTCCTTCCTATGTGCAGAAGGCACCTTACCTCAAAAATTGGGCAGAGGCTGCCATCACCTCAGGGTGTCGCTTCCGCCGAGGCGCAAACAAACTCACGGTACATTGAGAGAGATTCAGTGTTCCATGGAGTGCTCTGGTCCTGGTGGTGCTGTGGCTGCCTCTGAGGGGACAGGAGGTGCCCAGACCTCGTCCCTGGCACCCGTCTCAGCCGGCACTCCCTGGCAGGACCGCGCCAGGGCCGACCTGCCGGCACAGCCGCTCCTTCAGCTCTGCTCTCCTGTGGCCGGCTTGTGCTGCACCCTCCCGAGAGGAAGATCTCACACCAGAAGGACAGGGTGAAGTGAGGACTTCTTTCTGCTCTGTGCTTGTACGAGACACGGGGAGAGTGTGCCAGGCACATACAGTGCCTCTGTTTCCTGAGGGGCTCTGGCAGATGATAAAAGTAGTGATGCTTATGAGGAATGGTCATCTCTACATACTCCTGCATAAATTCCATGATCTTCCCCTGTCTGACGGTGACTTCGAAGAGCTGGAATAACTGCCTTATCTTTGTTTGTAGGTGCTTGTCTGTGCAGCCTCTCTGCAGGTGGGATTCCATCTTGAGTAAAGAGCCAAATGGTTCCATCAGGACAGGGCAAGTGGTCCTCCACTGTGGCTGCCTGGCACAGCCACGTTACCTTTGCTGTGGCTTGACATATCTAGCTGCTGCTAAGCTGAGCTGGTTGGAATGGCACACCAGGTGTATGATTTCATCAGCTAGCTCTTTGGACATCCTTGGTTGCAAGCAACCCAGATCACCTAGTCCCAGCACTTGAAACTCTTTTGAATTTTGTTCCACTGTGGTCTCTAAGGTGTAGCTTGCTTTGCTGATCAAGCCCTTGTTCATGCCATCTGAGGCTTTCTGGACAGCCTTGATACCTTTTCTGAGACAATTATTTATCTCTTAAGCTTTAAACTTCCTCTTTCTTTACCTTTTCTTTTTTTCTCTTCCTCCACACCATGAATGCTTTTTTGCCTCCTTCCCTGCCATCTTCCTAACGCAGGCTTATGTTTGCCAGTTTAACTAGCCCTCCCAGCTGCAATCCTAGCTGCCTCTTTGCAGCCTTTGCCTCACTCTCCCAGCCCTGCCTTCTCCTGCCCTCACTGGAGACAGGCCCTTGCCCAGGACTGTGTTGATCTCTCCCATGAGAAACTTAAAGCAAGGCATGATCTCCCTCTACCCCCGCTTGCTTTCCTCCACATCCTGCCTGGCTCTGCTCCTGGCTATGGAGTCATCTCCAGCTCTTCTGCTTGTTCCAGAGGCTTTGCTGCATCCTCTCTCTCGTGCCCCATCTGCCTTCCCTTGCCCTCTCACTCTCCTCTTGCTCCTTCCCCTTGCAGCACAAGCAAGCTCTATTTTCATGCTTTTGAAAAACACAATAAAATCCAAACAACCCTTGACTCCTAGTGCCTCTCCAGCTCTCACCCTCCCTCTCCTCACTGTCATCTCTAAGCTTATAGAGTGCGCCGCCTATGACTTATATGATTTAGACTGAATTTAGTCTCCATCTCCAACACAGATTCTTTTCCGAACAGGCTTTCGCTTCCCGCCTGTGGCAGAACCAGTATCACAGAGCTTCTGATACCCTTTGTCTGGCTGCAGCTCTGCACTCCAATGCCAGGCTCACTGTCAGAGCTGGTAAGCTCCTGCCTGAAAATCTGGGCCTCCATTCTCATTGCTCCTGCTTGACTCCCAACACCTTCATTTGCTTGCTCAGTGGTACTCAGACTAGTCTGCCACTAGCCACTCTCCCACTTGCTGCCGTTCCATGGGTCTGCATCCTCATCCCTCGTCTCCTTTTTCTCTCACTCATATCTCAGAGCAAGGTCACCCTCCACACACATTCAAGGACCTTCTCTACACCAGTGACTCACCGACATACCTCTCTGTCCCCAGCCACTTCCCATCTGTTCCAACTAAATTCATGCCCTGCCTCTGGGATCATCTTGTGGATATCTGTCAGCTGAAGTTCAAAGTAGGCTCTCATCCTACTCCCTAGGTCTCCTTCTCTTCCTGTTCTTTCAGTCCCCATGGGCAGCACCATGGCTTAGCTGTCACTCAGCTCACAACCTGCCTGCTGTCTCAGCCTCCGCACTCCATGCAGTTCCCACAGCCTGGCTCTCGTTGCCTTGCACCCTGATGGTTGCAAACTCACCCTGCTTGCAGGCAGCCTGAGTGCTGCTGTCCAGGTCATTTCCTCTGCCTGTCATCTTGCCTGTGCCACCTCTCTCTTTGCAGCCCTCTCTCGGCTTCCCCTTCTGGATTTCCACACCTTCCCTTGATCTGACATACAGCTGCAGCATATGCCACCTCATCATCTCTCACTCACTGCTGAGACATTCCATCACCCCATCACTACCCACTCTTTTCCACATGTTACATTTTAGCTAGAAGTGCCTTCACACTTTCCTCCCTGCTGGATTTCATTCCTGGTAGAGATGAGATCCTCCAAATCTGTCCCTGAACTCTGCCCCCAGTGTAGTTACATGTCCAGCACTCTCTTCTGTTTCCTTGTACTCCCTGGTGTGGTTGTCTCCCTGTATTATCACTTATCTCACACTGAGGCTGGAAGCATTTGAGGGGAAGGAAACACATTTATATCCTGCACAAGGGAGCCCAGCACAATGAGACTCCTGAACTGGGACCGTGGCTCAGAGGTGCCACCTACCACAGCACATGCTGTTACAAATGCAACTTCAATCTGCATACAGCTAAATAAGCTATTTCATATTCTCTAGATGTGAAAACACCAACATTTCACTGTGCCCTTGCTCCACTTTTTCTTCTTTTAAAGGACGTGATACAAGGATGAGATATGGTGTGCTGAAAAAGTCAGGAAATGCTAAGTTACTGTTCCCACGGCAATTGTAACTCAGCCCCAGATGGCACAGCACAAAGGTTATCACCAGAGACAATAGCAGAGGATGCTGAACACATGCAAAGTGACCAAATTACTGTCCTGGCAGATAACCAGTCTTTGAATTTCTGTGCAGGTAAAATCTTAGGCATTTACTTTTAGCATGTGATTCTAGAAATGTAAAGTCCAGCACCCTATAAAGAAAGTCAGAATTCTATTGTATAGAAAGTAACTGGTGCAGCAGCAGCTTGTAGCCCTCTTAGCACAGATACAGCTAATGGCAACGAGAAATATTTTCATTACTTCATGAGCTCTGGTAGTTGTCAGCTGAGAGAAGGATCTGCCGATCAGAGAAATCTGGGAAGACATCAGTGTGTCAGAACAAGTGAAGAGACTTGACACAGAGGGCACATTTCTGTGAAGCAATTTGCATTAGCACTTCTGGACAAATTCTACATTTCACATGCGATTCACAAAACAACAGCAGCACTGCTAATTGGTGCAGTTGCCACTCAACTGCAGTGCCTTGTTTGAGCCATCACTGATGTGAACGAAGACTACAGGCTTTTTCTGAAAAAAAAATGCAGCAATTATTTTGCAGGCTTTGTGTTGGTTTCCCCTGCCCCCACTTTCACCCTCATAATTTCATTATCTCAGTAACTTTAAAAGGATGTGGAATAGAAAAATGCAAACCTTAGAAAAGTCCTGTTGAAGTTATTAAGGAAAAATAATCACTGTTTGCAAAGAATGATGCCCTTCGTTAATACACCTGTGGAGCCTAACAGCCCTGCCACCACCGTGAACTCAGGGAGTCCCAGAGTCCCAGTGCAGAACTACATGCTGGTGTGAAAAAACAACAGTAAGTGGCAGAGCTCTGGTGACTAAAAATCCCAGCCTCCTAGCCAAGGCTGTGCTCTGCACGTAGCTAAACTGCTGAGGGAATGACAGAATCTCTCTGCTTCCTCTTAGGTGGTATTAGAAGTCATTTAACTGAAAACAGGGCAGATTTCCCATCCATCATTCTTTATCCTTCGTAAAGTTGAGTCTCCTGAGGAAAGGAAAGAGCATCCTTACTGCAGCTTTCTATTACCAGTGGTCAGAATGCTCAGGCAGTTGTGGCTCAGCTGAAGGAAGGTTGGGCTGACTCTTTTTTTGTAAGTTAGATGTCTATTTTTAGGCCATATTTCCTTTAGGCCCTACAGTATAAATTCCAAAGGAGTTAATGGGTTTGGCAGGTGCATAGATTATTGTGACCTCCTCTAACCCAGTGTCACATTTCTTCACTACATTTTTTCATAATGTACAGTGAAAAATGGAACAACCCACAATTAAAGATCTTCCAAATACCTCAATACCTTTTATATTCAAATGCTCAGTGAAAAAACAATGTGCAATAGCAAAAAAATGGAACAGCATGAGAAAAACTAGAGCCGCACGAGGAAAACACGAGATGCACCTAGAGCTAAATAGATCTGAAGAACTTGATGTTAATGGGGTATTTTGGTTGCATCTCTACAGATGAATAAGTACCTGTAATGTACTTTAATTCTGCTCCTGATCTTTCTACAGCTGCAAGAATCCCATCCCCTTTCTTGCTCTGAGATCTCCTTGGCCCCACCCTACAAAGGGATCAGCCTCACTGTTGTAGAAGTCGCTAGCAAAGGACACATCCACGTCTCCCAGCTGTGCTCTCCTCGAAGAGAATAAGAGAAGCTACAGTTTAGCCAGTGTAGCTCCCAGTCCTGATCAGGAGTGCTGTGAGTCCTGGGCACGCATGTTGCTTCGCTTTCTGCAGTGCAGCACGAACCAGGCTGTGGACAAACTCCTGGAGTACATCCCTGTTGGGGCCTGGCTAGCTGAGGAGCTGTAACTTGAGCAACAGTTAAAGGAATGCTTAAGCAATTAAAAACAAGACACACAAAGCAGGTATTGCTAACCTGTTTCTATCTTCATGCATTCCTGTGTCTTCAATCCAGCACTTTATAATGCTCTTGTTTTCTCCTGCTGCCAGGGTTTTTAGGTCTGGTTTAGTCTCACTGTCTTTATAGATAAGTTGTTTTGCTAACAAGCTAGAATAGTGCTGTTATTTAGATTCTCATAGACACTATGTAGTTCTTGCTATGAGTTTCCCAGGATGTGAGAGCGGGATGCAGCTTAAACTTGTAACCTATCATAAGTAAGAACTGTATGCAGTGACAAGCAGAGCAACCAATCCAAAGTTGTGTGATCAGCCCGTATCTGCACGGACGGGAGACTTTATACTATACATACTGTTAGGTGCCCAAAATAAAGTTGGCTATCAGAGCATCATGTGGGTGTGCTGTAGTCCGTCTCTCGCAAGGACCCCAACACATCCCTGTGGTGCAACTCCACGTGTGCTCTGTGCTGCCACAGCCTGGGTTACAAGCACAGCCCTCACTTCCTAGTGACCAAACCCTGACCGGCAGGCCCAGCTATTTTGAGTGTGACTGCACAGACTTCTTGGAGTCAGTGCCCTGCACACCCCCTGCTCCCCAGGCCGCAGGGGGTGGTACCTGGGGCACGGGCTGGCTGGGAGCCCTGTGTGTGCCCTGCCCCAAACGTCCCCACGGCATCCTGACAGCCTTCGCCTGGGGAGCCATGAGAAAAGGAAGCCCTGGAGTCCCCAGTGACGTGGGCTGTCTCCTTCCTTCCAGCTATTTTGCCCTCTGTCCGTATACAAAAGACTGTCTGAAAAGCTGCTGCCTCAAGCCCTTCACAGGGAAAGCAGCCGGTGGCTCTTTGGAGCACGGGCTGTACTTCCCAGTGACAGAGCAGGGCTCCAATTACCAGTACATGGCGTGGCTGTCAGCTGGGATGCTGCAGAGGACAGACTTGGACCTCTTCATACCTTATTTCTGATATACGGAGGGACTGGGGAGTTTGCAGCTTCCCACCTGATTAAATTTAATTCCCTACAAGACATCAAACAGATGCATTCAGCCCTTTGTAGACACATCATTACCTTATGTGTTCATGTAATGCACATCTGTAGCACATTGGCAGTACACCTAGTTAATGTGTGGGAGACTCCTAGGTTCAAAGCCTCCAGTGTTTCTTTTGTTCTCTAATGAATCTTTTGTTTAGCTCCCCTCCCCTTAGGTTGTAGCTGTAACTCTGTCATTAGCATCTTAAAAATCTTTTCCTCCAAAACTACCTACAATACTGCAATAAGCTGGGAACATAGTAGGAAGCACCTAAATGAATCATAATTCTTACTTCAGACAGGTTTTACATGTCTGTGTCACTTTTCAGCAGCACTGCTGCTTCATTAGCAAACTCTGCAATCAAATACTCCCCTAAAATCCATGTAAGGTGATATTCCTGTGCCATATTCCAGCTGGGAAGCTGGGTTCATAATGATTCAAATAAATGTGACAACTTTTCTGAGCCTCTGCAGACTCACATCTGCTTCTCAGTGTCCAAAAGCATTCAGGCACCACCACAGCAGCCCACTGGAAATGCTGAGCTGCATCCTTTGGGTGGAAACATTGCATTGGACTTTCACTGGATTTCAGCCTAATGACCCCAAACCCAATTTTCTAGCTACTATGCATGAAAACAGGAATGTAACACTGGGGTATCTCTGCAACGCAGACTGGCAGCTGTGGTGTCCTCAGAATCACCATCCCTCCCAGCACTGGCCTCTTCCTGGGCTTCACCAGAAGGGACCCGTTACCAACAAGTTCTGGAAAACAAATAGCTGCAGATGCCACCAAGGAAATGTTACCCGAGACAGGCACAGTGACAGAAAGGCTTTACCCTTTGTGATGAAATGCAGTGGGGGTTTTGCCTTTAGAAAAGTGCCAAGCTCATCTCCACTGAGTTACTATGCTGACTTCACTTCTTTCCAAAGTTGTCAGGCCTCTTCCCCAAGACATCTTAGGAACTGTCAGAGACGGCCCACGGTCACGGTGTGATCTGGGGCATTTCCTCTGTGAGAAACCCAGAGGCCAGGCAGGAAGATCACACCACTGGCACAACTCTCAAGCGCTGTGCCGCTTACACCTCCTGGACATTTCTGGCAAGTGCAGTGCTCACATGTCCATGTGCTGCTATCTGGGTAGCAATGTTCAGCTGTATGAAAAGGCTTCGGATTCTTAGCCAGCATGATGACGTGTCCATCTCTGTCAGACAACTCCAAATCATAATAGAGTCATCAGACTTCAGCTCTCAGTTTGCCACTGTGGAAACATTAGCTCCTCAACAAGCACAACACATTAGCAATGTGCATTGTTGCCCTGTACTCATCAATTAGCATTATTATTTTTATTTAACTCTAAGTGACATGTTTTCTTTGCTAGCTTCCTTCCAAGTTCAGCTGTTACTCTGAGCTGAGGAAGTAGTACGTGTTTTCACTGCTTACAATGAACGTTTCTCTCTCCAAAGACATAAATGTACCAACACTTGAAGATGGCATAGTGACACTGCCCAGGAAAAAAGACAACCATAACTAAACCCCACTCTTCCTCTCCTTGACTTTCCAGAAACAATCCTGCAGCAAACTCCAGCTCCTTTGGCTAGCCACTAAAATCAGGAAAGATACGAGCCAAGACAGAGCCATGAGCTTTCAAACACTGCTGGGGCAAGTGGTACAGGGAGCTCCTGACATGCTCTTGTCTTCCTGCTGTTCCTCCTCACAGCAGACTGGGAACCTCTGTCCTGTAGCTCTCCACAGTGACTGTAAGTGCAGAGACAGCCTTAGTTAAAGCTCACCTGGGAGCAGCCTCCCTTCAGAAAACCAAACAGCATTGTGCTCACATGGATCAGCAGCCAAATGCAGCTGCGGATGAGGAAAGTGCTGCATCTTTAGGAGGTGCTGGGCAAGGACACAGCTGCTTGCAAGAGGAAATGACTGAAGATTTACAATGGCAAAGTCAAGGTATACAACCTGAAGGATTAATCAGCTTTTTCCTTTACCCTCAAAATATTTCCTTATGGCCTGAAAATACATCCTATATCTTATGTGAAATGGAAGTGGAGCACATTGACTATTAACAGCCCCATCACAATAAAATCACCTCTAAAAACTCAAGAAGCAGAGGTATGCCCTCTCCCAAGCTTGTGCTAGAAAGGAGGACTCCGAGCATGTGGCACCAGTTTGGCACTGATGGTAGTACATGAAAGAAGCCAGTGATGTGAATCCCACCTATGGGTTTTTACTGTTATTATACCTCACTAATCTTGGCCTGCTCAAACTTTATTTTCCCTTCTTTCTTAAAGGCTGTGGCCATGCTGAGTAGTAGCACAAGTGAAAATCTACAGTGGTTTTCTGCAGCCAAAGTCATTGCCTGCAGGATGAAAATGGCCTGAGTAGCCAGAGTTGAGTGCAGTGCTGCAGTGTAGGTCACACGCTCTTTTCTAGGGGAACACAAACAAGAACAGCACAGAGAGGTCTAAAGATTATTTAAATATCAAAACAAATTTAATTGCCTCATTAATTGAACTAGGCCTCACCTTCTCCAGAATAACTTGACTTGTACAGCACTGGAGAAAGCTGGTGTTGCTACTACCCTTGTTTGTTTGGCTGCATGTCAGCCCAGAGGTATATTTAGCCTTAGTGTGCTTGCAGGATTGCATCTCACAGCTCAACAGGAAATCTCTGGAGTCAGAGCTAAAGATATCGCTGCACACTTGGAAATTTATGGCCAGCTGTAAAAGTGGGGCTGTGCTGGTCAGAGCTCAGCAGCCTCCTCTTAAAGGAGCGAGGAGGCCGAGTCCAACACTGCACTGCTCCGAGCTCGTGGCAGGTAGGGTGCACCCCTGGGGCTAAAACCAGCAGCAGAGCAGGCTCTGCTCTCGCTGGGATAATACTGAATTGGTGCATCCCCTCCCCATTCCCGAGCTTGTGCTCATGAGTAGATGAGATGGGGAGAAGTCTGAGGAGGGGGAACTGGGGACTACCGCTGAAGGAGCACACAGAGATCTCCTCCTTCTGCTCAGAAAGATTCAGAAACTGTAACAGTTGCCAGATCCATTTCAAAAGAGAGAGCTCATGAAAGAGAGCACACATCCAACACAGGTTTTCTTTTCCATTAAAGAACTCCACACATAGTTGTGGCATGGATTCCAGGGCAAGTGAAGGCACAGAGAATGCTCTCTTGCCTGTCCGTGATGGTTCTAAGTACCATTTTGCCTGATGCTCTCACGGATTCTGAGCAGCCTCTGCAGCACTGGGTAAGCATGTACCTTGGCTGCAGCCTCACCTGGTGCCTCAGCCTTGGAGAATTACATTGCTCAGGGAAAGAATTTACTGAGGATAATACGGAACTGGCACCGATTCTGTGCTAAAAGTTGAAATGGTTAAAAATTAACCCAAGTATGGAAACTCACACCTCTCTGAGGTCTCTCTCATGAAACCAGTGGTGATATCCTGGTGGATGTGCCACAGTGCCAGCACAATGGGTGAGCACCTTGGAGGGCCCAACCCACTCATGCTCCCTCAGTTGGCTCAGTCGCCACTACAGAATACCAGGGAAGACAGGGCCTTGGAGCAAACTGACTGGTGGGGATCTGTTCTTGAGTGTCCTTTGTGTGCTTCACACAGTGTTTTGTAGAGCACTGGAGTGTATTAACTTGGCAAAGCTCCTGAAGGATCTGAAGCATCAGGCCCCTCCACCACAGCTAAGGCATGACCATGAGCCAGGCACTTTCTCTACTGAGGTAATGAAAAGGCAGGATGCAAAACCAGCTCCTGTTTTCTGTTAGTAGGTGTCTTCATACTCTGTCTTACCATTTTCTCTTGAGTGATCACTAGCTGACTGTTTGCATTTCATCTCAGCATTGGGAACGCTTTGCACCATCCAAGTAATGCAAGTCAGCCAGAGCACACCTCTCTGCTCAGTGACAGGACAGCTCTGGATGTTCATGAAGCAAAATCAAAAAGGAGTAAATGCAAACAGGCCTTGCCTCTTTGAAGAGCTCCTCAGGTCACAGAATGTTCTGTCAATAGCATTGCAAGAAAGTGCTGCAGCCTTAGGCTCCTGCATGCTGATACCAAAAAACCGTTGTTAATCTTATCCAGATCAACCTGTTTTCTTTCAAGCGAAAAGCCTGGAGTGCCACACTGCCTACAGTTGAGTGGTCTCACGAGAGCAGGCAAATTTCGGGAAGGGAAGGGAAGGGAAGGGAAGGGATCTTCTCTTTTATTTGACTCCCACTTTCTTTGAGCAATGTAGCTAAAAACATAGGCTAAGGAGCAGGCAGGAGAAGGACAGCAGGATTCTTGGCTAAAAACAAGGGATTTGCTGTGGCCCAGGCAGTGCCAGCTTTTCTGGATGCTGAGACAAGCATCTCCTTATTTCCGCCTGGGTGAGACAGACCAGCGGAGCCCCATGAATATATCACGGCTGTTGGGAGCTGACAGCTGTGCTTTCCCCCTTCAGCAAGCTGCTTCCCCTTTGTCAGGTGTCATTTGACTGCTACACGCCAGCAGGCACACGCTCAGCCCCTCCTCATGGGCACCTCTGCAGTGCCAGAGCAAGGCTCTGAGGATGTGAGAGCTGAGGCTGCTCTGGCTGCTCCCTGGGCAGTGCTGCTGGCTGGAGGAGCTGCATGGTACATCCCCAGCATCAGCTTAGTGCTGGAGCCACCAGAGGAAACAAAATTCACCAGTAAACAGGAGACCTGCCAGCAGAGAGAAACCCTGCAGATTTCCCACGAGTGGAAGAGCTCAGAAGGTGTGGAGCCCTTCTGAGGCTCTGGTCCATCCGGCAGAGCACACGGCAGGGTACAAGGCTGCTCAGAGCCTGCTCTCCTGGGGCAGCTCTGCAGGATGGTGACAGCACCGGAGAGCGACACGCTGTGCTCCCAGGGACCTGCCATGCCAAGCCGTGACCTGACTGGCAGGCGATGGGCATCAAGCCACAGTCCCCTGAGTATGCACCAGATGCTTAGACTGTAA
The DNA here is from genome assembly GCF_000695815.1 of Acanthisitta chloris. Taxonomy (NCBI): domain Eukaryota; kingdom Metazoa; phylum Chordata; class Aves; order Passeriformes; family Acanthisittidae; genus Acanthisitta; species Acanthisitta chloris. Next base: position 7,056 of record NW_008678048.1, on the reverse strand, counting down.
AACCACTGCTTTGGTTAAGCTGTCTACACTTCTATTATGTGATGTACTTTGAGCTAAAAAGCCTCTCCTTGGATAATCCCAGCGTTTTAGAGCTTTATTGCCAGGAGTGCTCTCCAAGGGCATTGTTTAGAGAAGTGTCATGTATGAACACAGTATCACAGAAGGCAGCAATGGAGAAGATCACCTAGCCAATCTCTCAGCTCCCAAGAGGACCTTTTAGTCCAACACACAGGAACTACTATAATGACAGAATCTCACAGCACATCAATGCTCCTTAACAAACAACGAAAAGCCTGGGAAGAGAAGGTGATCAAGAACTTTGTGATACATGCCCGTTAGCCAACAGGTCCTTCTAGAGATGGCCTGGAGAGTGTTCCTGTTAGAAGGCAATTGGATGAGTGACATTTTAAAAAAGAAAAAGGATACATGTGTCACTCCTCCCCAGCTTCCTCCTGGCTCGGCTCAGATAATTACAGCTTGACTACCAGGGCTATGCTGAAGCCTTCCACGGTGTCAGAATACAAGATAGAGAAGGACACTGGCAACTTCTTTGGGTATTGAAATCCCATTTATGAGAAGGGAAGGCATTCTTGCCAGCTCTTTCTTTCACATCTGAAAGAAGTCAAAGTCGGTACAAACTGTCTTGCCATTTCACATAATAGGGTATGGAGCCTTCCCTACGAGCCTCCTCCTGACGAGCTCCATTGGAAGCCTCCCAAGCAAGTTTCCCTCAGAGCCATGCCATGCCAGCCACGAGCCTGCCAGCTCCCTGCGAGGGCCACACATGCCTGTGGGTACAGGCTGCACTGGCAGTGGTGCCACCCTTGAAATCACATCTCTGCATGTGCAGCCAGGTGTTGCTTGACCATCCTCCCTGAATATGATCCCTGAAGCTGCCACTTGGCACTGAGAGAGGGTAGCTGGGGCCTTACCTTTAACCAAAGCTGCCCACTCAGAGACACAAAATGCCTCTGAGTCTCATTCAGCTCCAAAGTGCTGTTGAGGCTCGGTAAACACCTCTCAATGGAAGAGTGAGAGATAGGTAAGAAAGTGGTCTGTACACTTCTGCAGCCTGGGAATAAAATGCCTTTCTCACACTACTGAAGGGGCTAAGAAAGTGGTCAGGCTTCTAGTGACTTGACCAACCAACACCAAGCTATAGGTACCACAGGAAGATATGGCTCCCCAGCAATCACTGCTTCTGCAAGAAACCCTCAAGGACAGGATGTTCCTGGTTTCTGGAGTGCTGCAAATCTCAGTGCTGTGGCTCTTGCGTTTCAAAATCAGGAGCTGATCCCTCCTTCCTCCACCAGACAGTTAGGGACAGAAAATACACCTGCAATTGGTTCTGCTCCAGATGTGAAACCTTACATCTGTGGAGTACAGAAACTTGCTCAAAAAAATACAGGAGCTGTAGTGAGACACTCAATCACCTGACTCCAGGAATCAAAATCTTGGGACAAAACCAACAGATAAAATCCCAGGATTTGACAACATTACCACTCTGCTTATACATGGCCAGTTTCCAAAAGGGATAAACAGAAGGGACTCTGTTTTCCATGAAGTCTGTGAGAACAGACACACCAAAATCATGTAGAAAGTTATTGAATTTATTTCTAGGACTGTCAACATAGGTAAATGTTATGCTGGCATTTAGATGTCTTTAGAAATGGAAGGTAGGGTTTGCTTCCTAAGACTTCCCCCCCAGCATTTAAGTGGTTGCTTGGAGCACTATAAGTCAAGGAGCCCAAGACTCAGCCTGTCACTGGCTCACCATCCACTATCAGGTATCTGTACAGTGGGGATAACATTTCCAGCAAGGTGAGACACGTGTGCATAGTGTCATTGCTTTCAGAGCCAGGTGTGCTCTTGGATGCTTGCACAAAGACTGTGCCAAAACCAATAGAAGTGCACGCACACTTTCAAACACCAGGCTTTGGCTTCCTGAAGGGAAAGTTGTTGTTTGGCTTTCAACAAAGGCCTCTTTCCAAGGGCACAGGGAACCAGCCTTCTGCCAAACAACAAATTACCACTGCCAACCACACACACTCTGGGAAAACTTGAAGGGTTCCTTTGGGAAAGCAGGGAGGCACTGCACCAAGGGCTGTGAGGAAGGGTTTATCTCCCTTCCTCATGTTTCTCGTTGTTAAATGATCTGCCTCTCCTCCAGGCCACACTACACATCACATAGCTTCAGCTTTAATTGCTGTCCATGTATCTCTGCTTGTGAGGTTCACATGAGTACCTCATTTCAAAAAGTAAACCCCAGACCTCTCACTGCAGGAGATGTGGCAGTAAGCAGTAACCCTCCATGAAGAAATAATGCTTGTGAGGAATTTTACTGCTGTGTCCACTTTTGATGCTAAGAAAGGGAAGGGACAGCTGGCTGAGGAAAGGGGAAGCGAAGCCACAGTAACTGTCTCTTCAAATCTTCTACATGGTGCTTCGTTATAGTAACTACTTTCCACCCACTCTCAACAGCTCCCTGTTTCAGTGCATGGCCCATCCTTGCCCTCTCCTACTTTCTCGTCTTAGCCTGCAGCAGCACATAAAGTGCTCCAGGATTCTCAGCCTCAACATATTTCTTTTTTCAACAGAAACACATTTCCAGGGACTTAACACACAGGCACACACGTGGTCCTCTTCTTCACACCAGCATCAGCCCTCTGCTTATTTCAGGTACTGACTGTTCCTGGAACGCGTAATTAAACCTTAACAACTGGGTGAGAAGGAGGAATCCCTACCAACGTTTGCTCTTAGTTTTCCATAGAACTTACGCCTTTTGGGCCATCCTGGCTAGGATAATAAAATGTCTGCTCAGATAAATGCTAGTCAGCACACCTGTCCCACTGGATGTCAGTTTAGTTTATTATTCTTCCCTCTCTCACCTCGGGCACTGCTGAACTGGAAAGCATGAGTTAAACAGCGCCTGAAGGATGACCACACACGACCCCATCGGACTCCTCCTCCCTTGAGCGTTCTCCAAAGTGCCTGGTCTGCTGATGAGGCTCTTGTCCTTGCCTAGTCACACAGGAAACCACCAAGGTTGCATTGTGGTCTCTTCTGGCTGACTTATCCCTCACACCATGACAGGACCCAATAGCTCCTACTGAAAAAAACCCCCATGTACAAGCACGTTAGAGCTCTGAGAGAAATAGAGCTTGTGGGGGCAAGATGAAATACCTAACAGCTCTGAAAGCACTGGTGAAAAAGCAAAGTGTGAGAAAGGTGTGTCTGTCTGTGACCAGAGGCTGCTCCAGCCGTGGAAAATAGCCACCTGTCTGCTCCCTCTCCAAATGCAACTTCGAAACTGCGTTTCAAGAGAATGACTCAGCAGGGGCTTTTAGTGACTGAGATGCTAAGTCACAAGGTGCAGGAACAGTCCTGTGAGACCTGAGTGCCAGGCTGGTTACTGGGCCTTTGTTCCCTGAGCAGCCATGGTCAGGAGACCTACAAAGCTCACATCTTGAAGCAGAATGGGCAATTCACTCTGACCTCCTCTGCCCACTGCATGGACACCACTCATGGCACTCAAAAGGCAACGTGCAACCTTGTAGGCTGGGAAAACAGTGACGCGTCATAAAGTGCTCTCACGGATGGGCAGAACCCGAACACAGAGATTTACTTAAACATTGGGACTTGCTAAAAAGTTTTTATCGACACTTCATTTCCCTGGAAAATAGCCATTTCAACTGTATCACAGCAGGTTCCTGTTCTCAGGGGTAAAAAATAACAAGTTTTACCAAATACTGCGGGAAAATGCTTAGAACACAGAACACTTGAGACAAATCTTTGAAATTTCAGCAAACAATTTCCCATTTCTGAGAAGAGTAATAGCTTCTAAAGAAGAAAAAAACTTACACTCTACTCAGCCGTGCTTGACACCAATTTTGGCCCAGTGCCACTCCCTCAAAGGCAACCTTCCAACCAGAGTCAGATGGCTTTGTTGGCTCAGCATTTAACTGGATAGATCACTACATACAATCAACCACACAAAATACCCTTGCACAAACTAAGCAGTGTGTGCTGACCACTGCTAGAAGGTACAGAAAATCGGCTCCATTTGGCAACAGAAGTGCTGCTGTTCTGTAACAACTTATGACTACAATAAGCTGACCTGGTTAGTGTAAAGCTTAGTATATAAATGCAATGAATTCCTTTCATTAAAGGCTTCCAAGGAGGAAACAACTAGTCCTGAAAAGCTATCTGTTAGTAATCACAGGTCTGCTGAGAGACAAAACTTGCCCTATCAGCCTGTAGCCAGCTAACAAATGGCTTGGGAAGGACTCTACACAAATCTGGTGAGAACAAAAAACCAAGGAAGTTCAGAAAGGGACTCTGTGAAAGGCAAAAGAAATAGCTGGGGGAAGACAACTGGGAAGGACATCTGCTGGGATGTCCTCAAAAGTCCACCTGAGGTGTCACCTGCTGGGCAGGTAGGTGTGCATGGGTGCCACTGAGTTAAGGTATGTTTTCTCCACAGGAACTCTTCCTACTACCGATAAAGAAAACTTTTTTTGCCACTGGCCATGTACTTCTACAAGGAAGCCCAACAGATTTGTCCCAACTCAGTGCAGTTGACCGCAAGTTAGTATGTATCACCTACAGCCCAGTGCAAGAGTAGGAAGGTGTCAGACATGAATCTTGGGAAAGATCATAGCTCGATGCTCAAATCTTGCAGGGCAGACTTGCGAGACTGCAGGAAGGGAGCAGAGGAGTTCCTAGTTCTGTCACTGTTGCAGGTCTCACTTGAGATTTGAAGCTTCAAAGAGTCAAACTTCATGACAGTCTTCCACTTAATAAATGTAGAGAATTAATTTGAAGGACGTGGAGGAAGGGAGACACCAGCTGCCATCTGGGGCACTTCAGGGGACCCGAATCCTACCCTGGCCATCATGTGTGCCTTTCTTTACACATTAGGAAGGCTGATAGAGAAGGTTCCTTTTCTAGGCAGAAGAGTATTACTTGTGAGCTGTAGTTTTTTACCATGACAATAATCTGGAATCAAGTTATGGTGCTGATAATTTACCCTTTGAAACCAGCCAGTGCAGACAAAGAAAATACATGCCATGCTGCCCCTTGCTCTCACACAACGGCTTTTCTCTGTAGACACACAGACATGAGTAAAAATAAAGCAACAAAAGTGCTCCTAAATTTGAACTTTGTAACCACTGAGCTAGGGAACTTGTCCAAGGGCATAGTGTTTACCAGATGTAGATTCCTGGCAGGAAAATGCTGTAGCTGATTGGTTTCTATTTGGAGGAAAAAAAAAAAAAAGGAAAAGGAATGTGCCTGTGCAGTAGAAATTCTAAAGACAGCCCTTCAGAGCAGGCAGTGAGAGACCTGGCAGCTCTCTCTGGCTGTGTAGCTCAGTGTGACTAACATGACCAAATGTCAACACATGCTCCCTAAACCCGCACCCAGACAATCTAGCAGGCACTGTCCTAGGTGATGAGGAGTTTCTTAAATCAAAGCTCCAAGCAGCAAGGTGATGGATGCGCTGCTCTAAGCGGTGTGGAGCACGGCCACGCTGGGCAAGCTGATGAACAGCCACCCAGAGCTGGTTAGATCTGCCTGCTCCTCTCCCTGCACAGCGTCGCATTCAGGGTGCACAGCACGGGAACACGCTGAGGAGCCAAAGTCTGTACCAGCTACATCTCCTGCCTGGAGCAAAGGGCTGTACAAACCACTTTGCCTCCTCATTTGCAGTCAGGCTCTGCTTTCCCCTGCTAATCACCTATGTCTCTGCCTCCTGGCTTTCCACAGTGGGACATCCAAAACTGACAGGCATCTCTGGAAGCAGCACAGAGGGGAGCAGCTCTCAGCTGCCACTCGCCACAACTGCCAGGAGGTGTTTGTCAGGGTGGCTGGTGGCAGACCTCTATATAACTGGAAGTGAATGGAGCTTCTGTGTGCTTTTCATGCCATTGTGTATAAGAGACGTGCCGGACAATGAGAATGGAAACATTTTGCCTGTTGTTGACATCCAACTGCTTCCTAGAGGATACAGTCTCCACCAGACAGATGGCTAATTTCTTTACCCTAACCTCTTCCTCCAGCACTCCAGTGTTAGTATGATGTTCTGCCCCTGGAGTAAAGCCCTAATTGCTGTCAAACGTTCAGAGACAAAAGTGGTGTCTACATATCATTCATGCGAGTGTTGTTACCAGGGTGTGAATAAAACAGCAGAAGCCACTTATCAATTGACTCCAACCTGAGCCATTCTGCTCGCACCGCAAAGGATCGAGGCTGACAGGTTTTATTGCAGTGCAGGCAGGGGCTGCATGCACCAGAAGATGCAGCATCTTGTACTGAAGGACCCTTAGCCGCTCTGCCTCCATTAGGCTTACAAAGCACATGGGGTGCTCTTTCCCCTGATCATTCAGAAATCCTCCCACTGAAGAAAAATGTCCATTTGCTTTTGTCCTCAGGAGCTAAAGCCGAGTGGCTGTTCAGCATGAAATGGGCACTGAGCACAAAGCCAAGACACAGAGTTCCTCGTTTGCCTCATTCACACATAGGACATATTTTGGGGCTGACGAACTTCTTGTTTCCCGGAGACGCAGCTGCCATTGAACAGACAGGTAACACTAATGGCCAGACGGTGACAGTCAGCTATTGGTAGGCTGATTAGATGCACATTCATTGTCAAATTATGTTGTGTGACAGCACAGGCTGCTGAACACCATTTTAACATGCAGAGTAACTCCTCAGGAGCCTCTTCATTATGCATTCAGTGGGCTATTTTCAGACTAAACAGCATGTCAGTGGCTGTGTTTATCCCTTTCCACCTGGGCAGAGGAAACAGTTCAACGTCCCTCGGGGGAATTAATATATATTACAACCCACACGTCGATTCTCCTCAACAGACAGAAAAGGCCAGACATCTTACGTGTTTCCAGAAAATATTGAAGTCCTGACAAAGAGGGATGGCTAGGGAGAAAAGTGCACTTGAGCAGAGCTCCTCAAAGGAAGCCAAATTCCCCAGGACCTCCTTGGAACGCTCTCGCTCCGTGCACACGCGACCCGCGCGCGGCCGCAGCTCTCCACGCGGCG
>NW_008678047.1:33079-42190 GCF_000695815.1 Acanthisitta chloris | reverse complement strand
TACTGCTATACTAGTGAAAAAAAAGGTAAATGAAGAAGCTACAACTCCATGAGTCTGTTACTGAAAAATATCTATGTTCATCTGATTTGATTTCATCACAGACTGTTCCTTAAGAAAAAAATACATTCTTCCACACCATTATCATGTGCTAATTGTAAAAACCCAAATATGGTCTTCCTGGAAACTATTCCTTTCAAACAATGTGGAGCAGACTAGAGACTTCTATTTGGTCAGTAAAGACCTACAGGTCAAACTTAAAATCAGATAGTCACCAGTGAAATTGTAAATACCAGCTTTTATTTCATTTTGCTGGGGTTTATATAATTTTTGGGCTTCTGTCTGCTTCCTGCTGTGCTTCCACAACAAGCAGCTATCTCTCTCTGCTGCACATCCTGAAAAAAATGCTCTTCGTGATAAATTCCAGTCATTTTTGACCCTCAGCTTTCCTCAGAGAGCTACATCAAGGGTATTGATAAGACTTCACATTACCATCTCAGGAGTATAAGAAGGGTAAAGCACTTGCTGTGTCAGCAAAATGCTGAGCTTTTGATTCATGCCTTTTTGACAACAAGGCCAGATTATTGCATTTTATTGTTGGCAGCTCTCCCAGACTGTTCATTATGTAGGGTGCATTTCACACAAAACTCGCATTTTGAAACAAACATGACTAGTAGTAACATCATCACCAGATACATGATGATGAAATCCTTATCTGGTATAAGAAACGGTGAAACAAGTACTCATTGTGAAAGATTTGTGGAACCAGAAACTATTTCATCTAAGGTTTATCTGCTTGTCATTTTAGAAGGTAACTGGCTGTTTCTACCACTATGTCTCTGGCAATGCTTTGTCTCTCATCTGTGGAATGTCTTATTATGCTGAGCTCAAAGCTTCTGTTTAATTTCATGTTAGATTTCAATATCTAACTAATATTGTTATCTTGATAGCAATATCTTGGGTGGATTGGTCATTAGAAGATCCTAATGCTTATTATGCTGTGTATTTTTAGATAAAACAGTATAAAAACAATAATAAAAGGATGTGTAAGTTGCACGCTGTATTTTAAGTATGTTGCCTTTTGCTGGGACACTGTCAGATTCACAAATGTTAACAGTATCTCAAATATTGTAAACCTATTTATCACTTTCTATCTCAAGCTTTGAAAAGTTTTACAAATAAGTATATATCCACATACACCTACTTTATATTTTTGCAAAGCGGGGAAGATAATATTTCCCTTCTAGAGTTGTTATTACTACTATCATTAGTAGTAGTATTACTATTAGTATTTTTAATGCCATAAAACTATTAAAATCATAAAGGTCTAAAAAGCAAGAGCTATGAGTTTTGCACAGCCTATATAGTTGGGAGTAAAGAAAAATTTACAGAAAGGCTGTCTTCTCATGATGTTTATGTTTCAGTGAAGAGATTTTTGGGTTTGGTTTAGAGGTTTAATAAGAGTGAAAAAAAAGAATACCTACTTAAAATCTAGCTACTCCATTTTGCCTAAAGGTAAAGAATACCTACTTAAAATCTAGCTACACTATTTTGCCTAAAGGACAGCTAGGTAAAATGATGGAAAATTGTTGCTACTGCTGGTGGTTCCTTTTCCTATCAATAGAAACATCATCCTGAGTTCCTAGGGATCTTAGAAACAGAATAATTTATGTTGGAAAGGACCTCAGGAGGTCATTTAGTCTGACTTCCTGCTTAGCACCAGCCTAGAGAAGGTTTCTCAGAGCCTTGTACAGTATTGCTTTGATTATCTCCTGTTATGGAGATCCACAACCACTGGGCGCCCTCTTCTATTGTTTCACCACCCTCCTGGTGAAAAAGTTCTTCCTTATTTCTAGTTAGAATTCCCTGGGCCCAACTTGTGCCTGATATCTCTAACCATTCCAGTCAGAGAAGAATTCAAATAGATAGCATGAGAAAGATCAATATTATCTTTTATTCTTCTTTTCTTTAGCTGGTCAAGTCTTTTTCTTTCAACTTCTCTTTGTATCTTTGTGCCCCATCCCCTGATGCTGATGGGACTACAGGACTACTGCAGTAGGTTTTTCATGCACTGTGGAGAGCAGGACCAGGGACAATACTCTGGATGTGGTCTCACAAGTACCAGATGTAGGGGAACAATCATTTCTTTTGACATTTCGCCTACACTTGCTGATACATCCTAGGATACACCTGACTTTCTTTGCAGATGCTTCTCTGATTGCATATTAACTCTGCCCCAGATTTACCTCTCTGTTCTTTTGCTTTCCCACAGACAGAGCAGAACCACTCTGCTCTGGACCTGACTTCTGTTGGGATGACTTTTAATTTTGCTGTACTGATAAGAAACATCAAGCTGAGTCTGTGATGGAATGAGAAACAGAATATACTGTAAAACTGGCATGAGTCTTGTGCTCATACATTTTAGTACCCCCTGCAATTATGACTTTTAGTGCATAAGATTTGTGGATGTTAATGGTCCTTTTCTAAAAGGACACTGATACTGTGTCTTCAATCCCCCCTGACCTCCTTGACACAGATGCTAACAACCCATTTTCCCTTTGTCATACAGTTCTAACAGTCTGTTCCCTGCTGGTACCTGGCTCTGCTCCACTAGTGATGATCACTCACTTTCTCTGAAGTTATTTAATCAAGAAAAAGAACAGATTAAACCAGGAGCATCCAACCATAAGATAAAATATATGTCCATGAAATTGTGTTCTTCGTTTTAAATAAAACGTTGACTTTCTGCAATATGATATCCTGAAGAAAAGCAAACAAAACCAAACCACAAACAAACAAACAAAACCAAACAATGACCAAAAAAAAGCACTCAACCCCCCCCCCAAATAAGTCATTCAACTTCAGCAGTCTTGTGATTCTTGGATTTCTGTTTAGACCAAGTTCTTGGTCAGAATACGTGGCTGTCTTTCATCCACCAATGAAATCTTTATCAACGAGGTAATGATGAAGCATTTCCTGACATGGAAAAATTCTCTTTTAGGTGCAGATCCAACACAACACAAAGCCATTCATAAAGGAGGAGGGTTGAATATTTTCAAACAAAACTCAATGTTTCTTATGCCCAAACTGGTAAGGATACAAAAAGGTTTTCCAGTCATGGCTGGAACTACTAATATTTCCAAGTGTTCTTCTGCCAGCCCAAATGCAGAAATATAAACTCTATCTCAAGATAATATCTGTTGTCCTAAGTATACAGGGACAGCAATTTCATGTTTGAATTATTTTTGTTAACTGTATATGAATTATCACAATACTAGAGAATAAGTACTTTTAAGCTGACTTTAAAATAATTCTTAAATATCAAATAATGATCTTTCTCAATTGCAATGAAAGATTTTACAGATCAGATTTGTGCCCCAATCTGATCTGATTTTCAGTGTTGTGGGAAATTTCTGTCACCTTGTGTCTGGTTTTCATTCAGATTAAAGAAGATAAGCTGATTTCTCTCACGTCTAATATATACAGACCTACTCTGGATGCTGCTTAAACTGCAATATCTGTTCTTTGCATGCAAACCACAGTTGATTCATAAAATTTTCTCTCTACCTGTTGAAGAGACAGCAGTAGTATACAGATGTGTACCACGCAAAAACCTCTTCACTCCAAATATGAAAATTGGTTACTGACAGTAAACATTTTTATTTTCTTAAATAAGGAAAGATTTCAACAGTGAAATAAAATAAATAAATTTATTCATTTATAAATAAATAAAATGCAAGTGTGATAAGATTAAATTAATTTTAATTATGAAATTGAAAAATAAAATAAAATAAAACCTCATTTTACTAGTGTCCCTGCATATAAAGTACTTTGGGTTTTTCCAACAGAACTGAGAATTATGGAGCTCTTGATTCATATAAAATGATGAAGATAATCTGCATTCTGAAGCTTGAAGTGACCTTTTGATTGAGACCATGTTTGATGATTTTATTTCAATCAGCAAGACAATTTAGTTTTACAACAGTAGCCATATAGTTAGACTAGTCAGCTGGACTCTTAATTTATTCAATATGATCTTTTTTAACCATCTGGACAAGTTCAGGTTTTAAATAATTTCTCTTTTTCTAATGGGACTTCCTTTAGTGCATGCAGCTTTGGCAGGATACCAGTGACTATATCAGTGTGGTACATTCTGTCCAGAATCCTTGGTAGCCTGTTAATCATCTCACATGATTGTTAAAGACTGTCCTATGAATCCTCTTCAGAAATGATGTATAAGTTCATTTGCTTATCTGCATTTGCACACTGCCCTTAAATCAGGTTTGTTATATGTATGGTGAGTCTCCATAGGGAATTTAATTTAATCACTGAAATTCAGGGTTAACTTCATGACTTAATAATTGATGATTGCCTCACCTGCACCACTAGGCAAGTGAAAAGACCTAAAATCTAAAATAATGTATGATAGTCAATAAAAACACAAGTATCTAAATGGCATATTTGTGCTATTTAAGATAAAAATGTCGAGTGCATAGCTTAAATATGTATTGCAGTTTTTAGCTAATGTGTTTAGATTACACTAATTACAGTTATCTCCTTCCTATTGGGCCTTAACACTGTTGCAGCTGGCATGATCTAGCAGCAAGCTAACAATTTATTATGTATCATAACCCAGCTTGGATTTAAAATACTATTAGGGTTATAAAACTGGGCGCTTTGCTTTGGCATAAATCTGTATTTTATGGATAAAAGGTGTATCTATTCCCTTTATTATGTACTAAAATACTTAGAGTTGAACTTATGAATGTTTATGATGTTCAAAAATTTACTAGCTAACATTTATTCCTTGTGTGAAATTTGTATTTGATTATGAAAATGTGAGAGAAAGTATAGCCATTAGTTGAGTTACACAATGGAATTTCTAGGGCAGATTTCTTATGTGACACCATAACATTTAAGACATAATAAAAAATTGCAGCTACTTTGTTGTAAATTATTCAATTTAATCTTCTGAAGTGATTTTTATTGGCAATGTTTGGAGACTGACCTTTACCTACATGACACATTCAACAAGAAATGTCAAGAAAGCTTATAAATTACTTTTACAGCACATTAATAGCTTATAAAATTTATTTTGGATCATTTAAGGAAATCCACATACTACATAAACACTCTGCTATAACATAGGTGTTTGACACTTTTGAGCACTAGTGAAAAGGAATTTGATTTTTTACAGATCATAAAGGAATATGAGTAGTAAGGGCCAAACTGTGCCACTTCACTCATTTTAAATTGATCTTCATGTTATGCATTTATGTACTTAGTATAATGGAACAACAGAGGAGTAAGATGTTGTTCAGCTTGAGGCGTCAGGATATGCCTGTAGGTACTGTGTCCTCTCAAGGAATGTACCAAATACATCAAGCATCTTGAGAACCTGACTCATGAAAATACTTCTATGAACTCACTTTAAAAAAAATCTCAGCTAAAATGGATCCAAAGCAAGGCAGTAGTAAAGGATCTAACTCTATATTTCTCCCTGTACATATATCAAGATTTGACAGCTTGTCTCACAAAGTTTTGCCAGAGATGGAAGTAAAGGATCTAATTCTGAGCCAGAGAGATTAATTGTCTGAGATTTATTTTTTTTTCTTGCTGTGGATACTCTAGACCTCTTCAGCTGAGTGATTCATCCTGTCCTCCATTCTTAGTTGGTGGGAAGAATGTGCACTTTCAGGGCACAATTCATATGGTTTTGAAATAGGTAGCTAAAATAATTCAAATCTCACTCTGAAAGCACATTGTTATCCACTGGGTACAAAAGAGATCTAAGCTCAGAAGTAAGCGTTTTTATTTAGGTGAATTGAATATCACCCTAAATGTTTATTCAATGGAAGAAACATTAATGAACATTCAGTAAAAACCTTCATGGGTCAAATACTGGAAGAGGTTTCCTAGAGAGGTGGTCAATGGTCCAAGTCTGTCAGTGTTTAAAAGGGACTGTAAAATGCCCTCATTAGCACACTAACTTTTGATCAGGCCTGAAGTTTTCAAGCAGTTGGAGTAGATGATCATTGTAGGTCCTTCAAACTGAAACAGACTTCTGTTCTATTCTGTTCTGTACTGTTCTATTAAATCTCCCAAGGTTCTCCTTTGCAACACTCCTCTTTTATTATCCAGAAAAGAGGTTCAGTTGCTATATTGATTTAACTATTAGGTCAATATGATAGTATGCATTTTGGGGAAATGCTGCATCTTCTTGCTCTCTCTCAATTACTTCAATGCACAACAGATTTACTGCTTTTAAATAATCCTTCACACATTTTTCTTATTTCCTCTGAAGTTTTGATGTGGCTGTCTGATGGTATAAAATACCATACTGAATGAAAAAATAGCACTTATTTGGTTTAGAACACCAATCAGAAAATTCACATGGAGCAAGTCCTTTATTTTTTATTATTTATAAATGGTAGGATTGTAACATTTTTAAACTTTAATTCATCTTTTGAAGAAAATGCTTTTTGTGGCATTGCCAATGAAGAATAAACCTATTTATAGAAATGCTTTAAGCCTAATGTCAGTGATCATAAACTAGTCTCCCTTTGGCTTTACTGCTTAGTAAATATCAAGAATTTTCCTTAAATTTACTGTTATGGACCAACTAATGGAAAAAACAGTTAAGGCAAATTCAGGTTGGATGTATAACACTGCACCAGTAGTAAAATACCACATAACTCAAATGAAAAGAGGTGTGCAAAGCCTCTCACCTTGTTTGCAGAAATACATAATGATTAAAGTACTTCTGCTTACTGGAAAGACTTGGAGATTCTGGAACTAGTGTAATTTATGGATGCTATTTTCGTTTCCACACTAGTTGACTAGAAAACTGAAGGAAAGTTAAATTCATGGTCTTGGTTTTGTTCAACACATATCCAATACCACTAGAGCATCCACTCCACCCCCAAAAGAGCTATTAGAGTTTCTGTGTTGATGCTTTAGAAAAACTTCGTTTGATGCATTCAAAATGTGAATGAAGCCAAACGACTCCCCCAAAGCAAAATAAACTCACAGACGGGCAATAAAGGATAGATACAACTGGTTAGCAGCAGGGGGAACACTTTCCACTAAACAATCACACATCTCTGACCTCTCAGATTTGGTCTTCAAGGAAGAGCAATAAGCTCAAAACAACTTCAGCCTCAGAAGAAGCTGTGAATACAATTCTTTCTTTCACTGGACACCAAAAATATTTGATTTAGTGGAAACACTGAATTATTTGTGCTGCTTCCAGCTGCAGGAGGCAGTGATGTCTCTCACTCTCTTTCACAGTTATCAAAACATTGTTTCTTTCCTTTCCCCTCATGTATGATAGATACCAAACACCTACTTTTCTTCTTGGATTGTCTCACTAACATAACTAAGTTAAACTGAGTGCAATCAACACCTACTTTTCTTCTTGGATTGTCTTACTAACATAACTAAGTCAAACTGAGTGCAATTATTCTCAGCCTATACTTTGTTTGAACTATGTTACTTCTATGCCTGAATTTCATCTGGAGGGCTTATATACCTGAAATGTTGTCTTTTCTCTTCTGCCTACAGCCATACTTCTAGCAAATGATAATGCTACTTTATACAGCTTGTCCTTTCTCTGTATCTAGACACTTATCATTGTTCCACCACTACTGCAAAATGCACTTATCCCACATTTCTAAAGTGGAAATAAAATACAGAAAAATCAGAGCGATTCTTACGGTGGATTTCGTGGTAAAATGGGTTCCTGTTGAAGTGTTGTGTTTGATGTTGATGTATATGACATTTCATTTTTGGCATACTATAAACAGAGGCTAAAGGTTGCTCAAAACAGCTTTCAGTGTTCTCTTCTCTTAGAAATCCACTCTAGGATTATAATCAAGCATGTATTTATAAACCACTAGGGTTACAGTAGGGTGATTTGGCATTTATAAGCAAGTCTCTTGTTTGCTGAATTTTATTGTATATATGAACACCCACAGAGTTTACACACAGGATATAATTCCCAGAGGTGATTTTTGCCCTGTGTAGAATGGGAATTAATTTTGCATGGTAGCTGCCTTTGCCCAGCAGTTAGCATTTCCACAGCTGGTTGCTGTTTCACTCACCCATAGTTTCCTATCACATATTATTCTTTTGCCAGCATTCTTTTACAACCCAAAGAAAGAAAATATTTTTCCACACCAAATCAATGGCAGTGAAAACATGCCACTGAAAGTATGCTGTTTTGTTTCATGATTGCAGAAAGCCCACATGTTTTCTATTTGGAATTCACTGACACACAGTCATGGGTTATAGACTTTAAGGATCAAGAACTTTGAATTCTGCTGATCTTGACAAATAATACCAAAATTAAATATTTTAGTACATTAAATACAAAGCTGTCTTATTAAGGCACTTTAAAAATTATTGGTTTATATAAAGTATTGCTTTGCTTTTATTTCTTTGTTTCTCAGAACTTTTTAGGCATATTTTTAACTGAGGTAGCAGAGCACTGCCTCTCCAAGACAAAGATATCAACAGAGAAAATGAGTAGGAGCTCGCAAAGAATGTCAGTGCACAGAAGGGACTAGCTACCTCCTGCTGTTGAATCCTACTGAAAAAGAACCACTTATAATATTTTGTATACATATTTTTGTTGGACTGAAATGATTGACAGCTGTAGTAATGCTTGAAGAATTTCTGAATGATAAGTAAGAGTCAGGGCATTTAAAGCTTTTCTTCATTCTAATTAACTGATGGTAATGATAGATGTAAGCTCAAAGCAATGACATTGTCCCTTCAGGCAAGGACACAAGTTGTCTTGTTTGTTCCAGTATAGATAGAGTTGATTTGCCTGTTTACCATAGTAGAATTGACAAGAACTTTAATCATTCAACTGATGAATGAAGAGATGCAAAGCTATAAGAGCTGCATCATTTGTTTTACAAATTAATAAATGTCATAAGCATTGAAAATCACACTGCATTAAACAGCACATAATGCTTTCCAAACCAGTTTGATCACTAAGAAAGTGATTACCCTAAAGTACTATACAGGGCCACAGTCAAAAAAAGCACTTAGGAAACCTAACATGTCAATCCTGTCAGTCCAAGGAGTTTCTGGCTCCTTCTCTTGGAA
>NW_008678047.1:15420-33067 GCF_000695815.1 Acanthisitta chloris | reverse complement strand
GGAAGGATTTTATGCTTGTGCTTCAGGTGTGTCTGCATGAAGCCCTGCAGCTTAATTTAAGTGGCATGCAGAGATGGTTTTAAGATAGATGACAGACTTTGCATCCTACAGCTAAAGCACAGACAGGCACTTTGTTCTGTCTCCCCTCTCCAGTAAGGTGCAGCAGGAGGGAAGAGCAGGCAGTCAAGGATAGGTATCTCTGAAAGATTGGTTAGATCTCACCTGTTAATCCCTTATCCTCCTGCACATGGCACGTAAGACTACTTATGTCAGCAAGACATATCTTCCAAGGAAGAAAGGATGAGAGGCACAAAATGAAAATTGAGCAGAATATTAAAAAGTCTCACAGGACTATGTTTATAGCTCTTTTATTATCCAGTTCTCCTAAGAGTTGCCATTTAAAATTAAGTATTCCGAGAATATCTTTTGTATGGTAATGACTGTCATTGGTAATAACTTTCATTGGTGTCCATGCCTTTTATGGCTCATAAGAACACCACTGCCTTTACACAGTTTAAAGTCTATAGTTCCTGTGATGAAAGAGCATAGTGGGTCTGACTGGGATGGGGTCAACTCACTTCACAGCAGCCAGGATGATGCTGTTTTGTTACAGACCAATGTTATAGCTACTGCTGAGAAATCACTGGGAGGTGAAACAGTCAGGACAGCTGGCCCAAAATGACCAAAGGCATATTCCAAGCCATATAATATCATGGTCAGCAACAAAGATGTCAGGGCTGGGCATTGATCTACTTGTGGAAGTGTGATGAGTGATTGCCTTTGCATCACCTTTTTTTTTTTCTCTTTTGTTCCCTCATTAAATTCTTTGGCTTAACCTACAGGTTTTTCTCAAGTTTGCTCTTCTTATTCTCACTCATCTTGCTGGGGGAGGCAGGGGAGGTTACTGAGTAAGCAGCTGGTGAGTGGTTGCCACAAACAACCCACCACAGACAGACACAACCAAAGTCAGTACGCCAGCTCATATCCCAGCCTAAAATGTGGTACACCATTTAGAGCTATCCTGATATCAGTAATAATTTCTAGCCTCATGACAGGCATACAGACTCTAAAGATCACAACAAAGACTTCCAATTCTTTTATGGAAAGCTTGCATTTTTAACTTATTTATTTATAAAACACTGTTAAAGTACAGACTGTACTAGTTATAAATCCTTCTAAACAATGTATTCTTAAAAAAATTATTTAGTGCTTTCACACTTACACCAGCAGTGGCTTTGACTATCACAGATGTAAACCCTTATTAATAAAGACAGATTAAAACCAGCAATAGTGTTAGAGATGCAGGGTTTGATTTAAATATTTCTGGTAGAAGTATAACATTAACTAAGATTTATTAATTGTGATTAGTACATATTTTCAGCATGGTTTTTGTTAAGGCACTTCAGACTATTAAGTTTTTTCCATGCCTCAAATTTTCTAAAGTCAATGATTTGTTGATCTTTAGTTTTAGGCTCAGGAATGTAACCTTACTGTCATTTAGTAGCTGATTCCTAATAACACTGAAGTTTATTTATTTGACACAAGTGTAGATTAATCAGTCTATACTTGAAATTACAAAGCCAATATGAATTGTAAAATATTTTGTTATGTTTATGTAATGGTTCCAATTCAGTGCATATAACCCTAGCAATGTAACCTAAAAAGATGATTCTCAGGCTTAGGTCCCTGCTCTACATTCATCTTATCTGTACAGGGTAAAATATTTTGAAGCATTTTGTAGTCACAGCAAGTAAGGATAAGATCAGAGTCAAAATTTTCCCTGTCTCAGTAATACATGTTCCTCAGCTCAAAATTTGTTATTTCACACTGTGTTCTATACCCTGTCATGGGAAATGAACTCTACTTGTTAGCTTCATTATCCTTCTCTTGAGACTACTTCACCACACTTCCCCTTCTTATCTATGTTAGTTCCTTAATCTTTATTTCTCAGAGGAGAAAAATTGTACTTTCAGTATTATGTTCTCCATCTCATGATGCTGCATCCTGAAGTTTTCTCCAGTCTCAAAAATTGCAAGCCATTTTCCCATAACAGTTGTTTAGTACCTTCTTTCACAGCTCAGTTTCTCAAATTCCCTTTTATATTTCATTTTTCATTCCAGTATCACTAGCAAGGATGAAGAGGCATTTTATATTTCCCCTATATTGTATTCCATTTCTCTTTCATATTTCATGATTCTACAGTAGAATTTCCACATTCTCCTCCACTCTTTCTTCTACTCCAAAGACTTGGCATGGTTATGCCATACCCTTCTTTGCCTGCCAAAAATAACTACAAAAGTAAAAATCACAGATCTGAAAAAGAGAAGTAAGAAAAAGCAACATACATATGCATGAAACCATATTCTACTAGCAACCTACTATTATTCATTTAAATCAAAAGAAAGTACTGTATGTGACCTAAGAATCTGCAAACGTGGAATTGAAAATTACACAGATAATCTCTGTCAGAAGAGACCTCAAGGAATTAAGTCAAAAGGAAAAGAAAAATGACAACAAAAAAAACCAAAAACAACACTAAATGCAAAACTAGAAGCACTTCACAGTGGTAAGAAGACTATACCTGTAAGTAGGTAGCACATACACTAGCCCATAAATGACAGGACTGCAGGGTTGCTCACTCTGTAAGCAACCATTATAATACCATGTAGGGATCTTTATTTTCATCTACTCTTAAGAATGAGAGAGGGGAAAAAAGGATAATGAAAAATTTAGAGGAATGTAACAGGAAAATACACCATTTTTCACAGAGCTAGTAAAAAATCCAAATACTAGCACCACATATAGGCCAAGCCATTCTGCACTCAGGCTATGAAATACTATGGTATGTTACTCCACAAGAAGTTCCAGTAGATAAAGAACATGTGCAGAAAAAAAATTGTTCTTGCAGTGTGGGTGAGATCATTGCAGTCTGGTCCTGGGTGTGTTAAAATATATTAGGAGCAGATTGAGGACACCACCTGTTCATATTCTGCAGAAACTTAGCTAATAACTATAGTCAATGTTATCAGAGTAAATTTTAATGAAAAATGCTAGGAATGAAATCCATTTTTGCTTGCAGGCATCTTGCAGAGTCTGTAGGGTGATGCAGTGTTACTGAAATTTCTGCCTGGCAAAAGTCACCATCAGCAGGGCCCCTGTACATCACAACCTGAGATAAAATGATGCAATTCCTTTATCTGCAAAACCTATGAAATTAGAATCAATGTGGGATAAAAGTCTAGCAGGATACAGTGGGTGTCCAACTCATTATAGAACTAGATGTGATTCTTCATTCCCTTAGACCACATGACTTTACAAAATCACACTCAAATAAACCTGTCTGTGTTGGTTTCAGCAGTTATTTTGGTAAAATGCAAGAATGACACAATGAAGTCTTGGCTTCCATAACAGTATTGAGCACCTTGATCTTATCAGCTTGCACTTGTGCTATGTGAATTTGTATTTACTTGATTTTAGCTGAATTATCTTTAAACATCATGTATTTATTTGACATCATCAAACAAGACATGGAAGTAGTAAAATAGAATTAAATCCCTTCCTACAAGAACTCTGTTATAACCTGTAAGGGTGAAGAACCAGAGGTGGTTTCAGAGACCACACCTGAAAATTGTCCAGTTCAATCCCAGTAAAGAAAAAATGTATATTCAAGCACCAAAATTCTGTGTATTTATTCATGAGCATTTTAGGTGCAAGACAGTTCCATTTTCAGGGTGAAATGCATGAAATAACCAATAAAAGCTCGTTGGTTAGGAACTCTAAATCACTGCAAGCTTCAATAATTTTGAATCACGCTGTATGTTCTCATCTGTAACATTTTAATAACAGTGGAATATAAATAACAATTACACAAAAGAATGAAACAGAGATACCCTATGACTGGATGCATCACGAGTATCTAAATCTGAAGCAAGTACATAGAAATTCATGGTTCGATGATAAATATAATCTTAAATAAAAGAGACCCACAGCTATTTATAAACTCAGAAAAACTGTGTCTTCTTTAATGGAGAAATACAGAGCATTCCCTACTGACTCCATTAAAAGCAAGTCCCCTAAGGCACTGCAACTAAATATTTTTGTACAACACTTCATAGTCAGAGCTGTACAGTATGTGAAAATATGCCTCAGGGCAGTAACACACATGACCAAATTCCCCTCTGTGAAAACAGGTTGGAATTGTGTTTTCTGGCACACACATAAAACAAAATGATCTCTATTCTATCCAGAGCTGAAGCCATGCACTGTTATCTTTTTTTTAAAGGTGCATTCAAGATGTTGAGACAGTTTTTATAAAATAATCAGCATCTGTAATCTCATATCAAAAGGGCTCTGATTAGATCTGACAATGGAAAGGAAAACTTGATGAATGTAATATTTGTAGAGTGGTATGCAAAGAAATGCAGATATTTGTTGTTCTGTTCCTACAGTCTGCTCTAAAATCAAGTCTGAAGAAAGCTTTGCTAACTGCAGAAGCATCATACATATTAATCACACTGAATCAATAAAGATGTAATCCTGTTTTCCTTTAAGAAATGGTAAAGATCTCATAGATTTCAGCCACAGCTCAGTGTTATCTAAATATAATGAGTGAAATGGCTTTGAAAATGAAGGAGCAATTTACTATATGTCTTCTTATATAAAAAAACAAGACTTTGTTTACTAACAGGTTGCAGAATTGAGCTTGTAGAAATGTCAACAAGACAGAAAAGGAATTTTGTATTTGTTGCAAAATACATGAACATATTACATCTCTGTGAAAAGAGAGTTGGTGTGGGTGGGACTGTTTTCTGGCTTCCTTACTGAAGGATTATCTTCTGTGCTATAAAGTTCTTGCTCTTTGATTTTTTATGGGTCTCAAACCACCTTGAGGTCTGTAAGCTGCTCTTTGCCTAGTTTCAGTAAAATAGCCACAGAAATTAAATAAGATGGTTCTACATAAAATGTGAGTGAAATGTTGCATCTGGCTTAGCGATCTCTATTTATAGAAGAGTTTCGTAAGAAAATAACCTCTAAGTGTGGATTTATTCTGACCCACCTTCCTTTTTCTTCATGTTATCAGCCTGGAAAATATAGTACTCCTGAAAAAAAAAAAAACCAACGTTCTTTTTGGGCCCAATGTTCATTTCTTCCCTATCCTTTCTTTTTTGTGCTTCTTCTTTCTCTTTTAGACTTTGGATCAGACTCTAATATTACATCTGCTTGGACAATAAGCTTAGCTGATTGAATTAGAATGCTGCTAGAAGGCCCTTTAACAAAGCCTTCCAAAACATTTAGTGTGTCTTAGTAGTCATATAAATCAGGTTACATACATACATTTATGGAACATGGGAGGGCCTTAGAAGTCCTGGCTTGGGTGTGCATACAGGTGTCATTTTGATATATACCTAGACTGTGGCCAAAGTGTTTGTGTCTCCTCTGGTTCCTCTTCAACTGGCAAATTATGACAAAATTAAAAGTGACAAATAGGCAGAATGTGAGTAAAAACACTTTGCAGAAGCTTTCCTTATCAGGATGATGTAGGGAGCAGGACTATGGAGCATACAATGCACCTGCCCTAATGGTAGGACATGTTATATGTAAGTAAATTAGAGCTCTGTCTGAAAATAATTCCATCATCCCAAAAGTGGCCATAGAGAGGTTAGCTTCATTGTATGCATTTAAAGGCAAAATAATGGCTGACAAAATACCCCTCAGTCCCTTCATCATCACTAAACACCACCAGGCTCCTAGGAAACCAAGAACTGAATCCATGTACTTGAAAAGCTTTAAATCAAAATTATACACTCCTTTTTGTCAGCTAGAATTGGGGTCACCTTGGTTGAGAAATATGCAATTATTAAAATATAATTATTTACTGTGTATAGTAAAATAATTGTTAAAATTCTTTTTTTCTGGTACTGGAAAAAGACCTTAAATTTTATGCTTTAGCTGTTAACTTTTTGATCAAAAAAGTTACCTCCTGTGATGTCAATAGACTAAAAAATGATCATGGACTGTTAAAGCAGATAAAAAAAAAAAAGATGAAAGAAGATAACATAAAACTGTTCAAGCTGGATCAGAAAAAATGTTAGTCTATCCACAGACTGTCTGTTTTAGTAGACAATGGCAGATATCAGAGACAGATATAAGAACCTGACAAGCAGTAATGATATTTTCCCAATATAGCCTCTAGCACAGATCAGGAATGCTAACCTAGAAGTATTAGGTTTTACTCTTATTAGCTGGTGAGAAATTTCTCTTTGATTAATTCAGGAAATTACTCTCACAATCTACATCAAAATTTTAGTATCCACAGTGCGTCATGTCAGAGTTTTATACAAACGTGTCCCGAATCACCTTAATTTCACACAGGCTCTTTCTGTTTTATGAAAAGGCAGTTAAAAAATCTCCAAGTAGCTTTTTCATGTCCTTTATGATTCTACATACTTTGCTCATATTCTCTTTGTAACCATTTTTTCCATGAAAATGATGTCACCCTTTTTTCAGCTCCTCACGCTGAAGCCACTCTCTGTTTGACCAGCCTTGCCATTCTTGTCTGAGGAAGCAATAGTACAAACAGTACCCAAGATGCAGACATTCTTTTTCTACAGTGGTAGAATAGTATTTTCTTGTTTATTTCCTTTTCACTTTTTGTGATTCAGTTTATTTTGTCTGCCCCTGCTCAGAAACGTATGTTTCCATTGAAATATTCAAGTTCTTTTTCCTAAATGGAAATGTTTATTTCATGTACCTTCAATCTAGTATTGCATCTAGATATTTAAGAACTTTTTCACATTTTTTGTATCAATTGACACTGAATTTTCATTCTGTAGTTACTCATTCTCATGAGGCCTTTATAAAACTCTCAAAAATTTGTTTTTTTAATAACTTAGCAGCACCATTGAACTGTCAACTGATGTTTCATTTCCTTTTCAAGGTTATTTGTAAATACATTCCTTCATTCTTTTAGCTTTGATATATAAAAAATCTGTAAATCAAGCATTAAATTTTATATTAAGGCAATACAGTGTTTCATATTAATTATGGATTTGACAACTTTTCATTACATCATGTTTAAGGAGTGGAGGCTTCTGCACTTCTCTTATTTGAAGGTCTACAGCATCAATGTCTTAGTAAATTATTAGCACCTTCTGAATTCATTGGCTGACTTCATCACAATTTAACCCAGTCTCAAAGTGAGATTCTTTATATACTTGTCAGAAAATAGTCATCAGAAATTCATATTCTTAAGAAGTCAGTCAGGAACAGTCACATCTGAAGTGTACTTATCATTTTGCAGAATAAAAGGAAGAGTTAAAGTAATACCTGGGTTCTAATACATGTGAATAATGTTCCAAAATTTGCTTTAGTTGGAAAAAGTGTAGGAGAAATTCTATGGTTATTTCCAATGGCTCATAACTCATTAAACATACTTATCCTTTTCTAAGTCCATGAAAAGACAAAACAGAAATCTCTAAATCTTAATGCCTGTAGCATTGTACCTTCAGAGCACATAAGTGATGGGGATTAATGTCTGCAATGAATGCAGTCCAGACTCCTGTGTAATGAGTAATTAGTACTAAACTATACTGCATTAAGGACCATTAGGGGATAATACTTCTCTTTAGCCCAGTTTTACTGGGACATTTCTTTCAGATTAATTTGTTCTTTTCCAAGGAAAAAAAACAGCAAAGCAAAACAAAGCACAAACAAAACTCCACAACAAAACAAAATTAAAAAAACCTAAAGCTGATGGAATACATTATATAATAATTTTTTAAAAAAGAGGCACAAATGACTTCTTTATATTCCTGTGCTAGTTGCCTTAAAGTAAGCACCAGTGTGAAGTGGAAAGCCTGTGGAGATAGAAGGATCAGTGGAAGGGGGGAAAAAAAGATAGATGGATGACGGGTTGCCTTCTGCATATGTTGTCAACACAGCTGTACCAACAGACTGAGAAAGATACCCTAACCTAGGGAGATATGTCTCCTCACAGAAGAACTAAAAAAAAAAAGACTATGCTGCCCTGATGCACCATTTCATCTCATCACAGCAAAGTTACTAGTTCCTTCTTTTGGCACTGTGAAAAAGCCACAATACAGTGAAACAATTTAATATTTTAAAATCAATCATATTGTGGAGATAGATTTTATTTTCATCTCTCACATTTGTTACAAATCATACTTTTTGCAAGATTGTTGTGACTCCTTTTTTAAGTTGTCCATACTTGAAGATTCCCAGATCCTAAAATAGCAATAAACTCTCCTGTGTTTGTGTGTGGATATATTGTAAATTCCATAATGCCTTTCAGCTATGAATTTAGACTTTAATTTTTGTCCCCTTAGAAATTTATTCTTTTGATATCTACTGTAACTGCATATTTTATTCCAGTAACCAAATTTCTGAGTATATATCTATCTATATACCATATATAATCCATGCACTGTATCCATTCATATATATATCTGAGTTCCACAACTGGGATATACAGACAAGAGGGTAAAAAATTGTATGTGCTATACCACAAATGTAGGTTTTTAGAACAATTAGACGATCCTGAGTAACAAAGGAGAATAAAAAGTGTGAGAAGGAATATTGATATTTTCCAAAATAGTTCAAAAGTCAAGAGTGCAAGACTTATTTTCAAGAGTGGATTTTGAAACTTTCAAGACTATTTTGATTGTCATTATTATTGTTGGAGTGGAAGAAAAAGAGAAATTATTAGTCCCAATATTTAACATTCACAAAAAATACTGTGAAACTTTGAAAATAAGAGACATTTTATGCTGCTTTGCAATGTCCCATTTTTATTCACTCAGGCCTCAAAGACAGAAAAATGATTTAAGTTGAATGTTTTATCTATGTCCAATACAAAGTAGATCCTTGAGTTAAGTTTCTCTTAATGTAGGTTTTATACCTCATACTTTCTCTTAATTTAGGTTGTTGCTTGCCCTAGTGTGGATTTAGTTCACTCCTAGCTCCCTGTAATTTGATCTTAACTGAATTTGGATTTTACTTAGATGAAGAGGATGTACTGTTAGTTTAGAAAAATCCCGTTTCATTTTTCAAAATTTGAAGAAAGCCCTTTTCAGCAGTTGGACTGATAGTCTGGCCATTCTTCCTATTGAAAAGTAGCTGTAAAAAATAGGTGATGCCCTTCTTATGTGACAGCCAATTTAACAGTTCAGATGGAAAAAGTCATGAAAACCAACAGCCAAGCAGATATCTAAGAATTCAGAACTGGATGGAGTGTCCTTCTGAGGGGCTGGCCTCTCTTCTCAGAATATAGAGGAAGCTTGGAAAAGTGCTGTATGTCTGACATTTACATAGATCATGCTAGGTGAAGTCAAGAATTCTCATCAGTCTGTGGCAACTGGGTCACAGTTGAGAAAATGTATCTCTGGCAGACTTTGTTCCATGCTCTTCTTCATAGATTTAGTCTAGAGTCAGTTAAGCATCTTCTTTTCATCTTTTAGTGTTTGTACAGACAGGATTTTCATAATGGGAAGTATTTCTTATTCTGCTCTCATATTCAGATGAAGAAATCTTCCTGATTTTCTGAAATTGAAAATTAAGGTTAAGCATCAACTTGGATTACCCTAAGTGACACAGGCAATTGAGAAAATAGTAGGCAATTTAGTGTTATCTTTCCCTCTGTGGTATCTGAAAGGACCACATTTTGAGGTACAATTCTCAATGAACTCAGAATGTATATTCTTCTGGAACTGTGCTGATAGATTTTGTGTTCTGCTGTCACCTGAGAATGCAGAAAACTTACATTATAAACTAAAATATTATTTCCCACTTTAATTTGCACATTTTTTTAAAGTCAGTTGAAGCATATGCAAAATGTTCCTGTGGACTAAATAGAAATCTTTTTTGACATGAATAATTAATGGCTTGGTATCTATTAATTTCTCCCATTACTATTATTTTTAAGCAAAATTATCTGGAAATATTAACATGACTTCTCTAGGAAATAAGTGTTCATTCTTTATTCCTATTCTTTTTGGTCCATGATTGTTTCTTTTTTAACCATGATAGCACACTAATCTGAAGAAGGCTGTCAATGACAAAAGCCTATGATCCATGCCACAAAGAAACAGCATCTAAATCACTTTATTTATGCCAGATTCTGGTGACTCACTTTGCAGAATTATTGTAAACCACCTAGGAAATATCTGCTGATTTGCTAGGCCTGACATTTTAGTGATATGTGGCCCTAATTCATCAGCTAACATTTCTTCCAGACCAGAATTATAACCACATACTGTAATTGTCATCAGAGCTTGTATTCTATAATTTTGCAAGGTAAAAGAATGGAATTTAGTTATGATGATAATCAAAAATGCTATGAAAAACTACTGCACTAAGACACAAATCTTGCATGCCAATTTAATTCAGAATAAAGAAAAATTAAGGTATTGATTGAATTGAAATCTGTATACATTATCTTTGCTTTGTACAACAAAATCCCTTTCTCCAAGAGGCAATCTACATATGGTTACTGCAAAATAAATGTCATCTACATAAGTATAATAACTTTTATTCTTAACTACTTACAAAAATAATTATGTGATCTGGTTGAAAATCTTTATATACTTACATATGGATATATAAACGACTTATTTTAAACAGAAAAGCTCAAGAAGCAAATTCCTTTGATTTCCTCCTGGACTCTGTTCTGTACTGCCTTATGTGCCTTTAGTCTATAATAGTTGTACTACAGACTTTCACAGCACAGGGGTAGGTCCTAACAACTTCTGGTTGTGTATGGAATGGTATGGCTGAGCTTCAAACCATTGCAAAAAAAAAAATATTAATTGATAGAGTGAAAAGACAGCTGTTGCACATGCTCTGTCCTTCTTACTGACTGAGACTCTAAGGCTGCATCTACTAGGCAAAGTGGAAAGTACAAGGAAGTTTATAATGTTTCCTTCCTTTCCACTATTTGTTTTCCATCCATTTAGTCTATATATAATTGGGACAGAACATACCTGTGTTCTCCTAAGACAAAGGATATGCACTTGTGGCCTGAGTTTTATCTTTCAGTAACACCAAAAATCAAAATTAAAAGATTTCCTAAAAGGTATGTTCCAACACAAAGGAATTCAGTCAGCGAAACTCCAAGATCTCATGACATGAACCTGACTGGTGACAGCAGTGGCACTAACATCCCACACAATTCACAGATGTGAAATTGAGGCAGATTCACAAAGGACCATTTCTGCCACATGCTGATGCAAAGGCACTAAAAAGTTTTCATATCTGTCTACAAAAGATCTTTTCAGATTTATAAATCTCAATGTCAAAAAGAGCCATTTCAATGTCAACCAAAACATGCAGCTTTTCTCACAGAAATTTCTGTAGAACTTGTAGGTGATAAAGCATTCTTCTTGTATGTAGTGTCTGTATGCTGAAACAGTTTTGCTTTTCAGCACTATGGAAAGAGCTAAACATTTTTCAAACCTAATCTAAAGCCTGCTGAAGCCATGGGAAGCAAATGTAGATGTCTACATCCGAGCTACTGGTTTTGCTGCCTTCACATCAGTTAAAGAGCATAGACACTCTGACAGCTGATCTCATGTCAAAGTAGATATCTGAAAACAGTTATCACATTTGGAAATACCTCTTTCTTTTCATCAACTGTAAAAGAGGCTTAGGATGAATAGTTCCGTTATACACATCCACACTGTACACATCAAAAGTCAGATGAGATTAAATCCTCCCAGAGAATCTTTTTGCAGACTGCAACTGAATTTCATTCAAACCTGTCTTCGCCTTGCAACTGTATATGATACGACTTCACAACACAACAAATGTAATAATTCTATATATATATATGGAAAATATAAAGGGTCACCTATAAGTTGAGAGTTGATGGGTTTTGCTTCCGAAAATATCTGAAATGGAGAAAAAAATAATCACTGAAAATACTGCCTAGAATAATGCTAAAAATCTGTTTCGGTGAAGAACAGATAACAAATGTGTAGTATGCAATATGCATTAAAACTGCTGATTTGTAGCAAGCTACAACATAACTGATCTTTTACAGACTACAAAATATTCATGCTTATGACTGAAGTATGCTTTGAAGCAATATTTAATATCTTGCAAGAAATAGAAATGAAACTGTTCAGGTAATCTACACATGTTGCTTCTTTAAACTGGAATGCTTTTTATTTCTTCAACATATTGTCTATAAATGCTATGCAGGAATGATGATTGTACAGACAATGGCCTACACCAAAGATAAAAAGCATGCTGATATGGCATTCTGCTCAAGAAATACCCATTTCCATCTCCCTGATGTTATCAAAAACTTGACTTGCTTTAAAAACTGCTAAAATTGACTACAGTACTTCCTTTTTGCACTCCCATCTTCATAATTTGCAGTCTACCTGGCAAACTGAGAAAGTCATTTCACATCAGGTTTAGCTTGTCTAGATGTTAAAACAATCTCATCCAGGTTTATTGAATAAAATAAGCTTGTGCAAGACCTCTGGTTAAAATGAAGTAAAGACTGCAGTTTCAGAGTAATGATAATAATGTCTGTTATTTGTATTTATTGATTGGAGCAAAAATCACTGTTCTATTCCAGAACTGCAGAGGAATGAATTTTCTTAAATCTCAGAGCTATATTTTTCATGACTAATATATGCAGCTAAAGCCAATACTGTTAGATTTATTAGGAATGTGATGCACAGTATTTCTAAGAACTTAAATCAACAATATTAATCGGGCAATGTTAATTACAGAACTATTTTGCAAACTCCCGTGATTACTCAGAGTCAAGAGTTAGTTATGCCATAGTAAGTAATTTATTCTTCTTTCCTTTTTAAAAAAAATTATTTTGAAAGAATCACCATGATACAAAATGGCCATCGTAACTGTTAAGCACATATGTTGGTCCAGGGCAAAAACTCTATTTGAAAGAGTTAATTAGGGACTTAGGAATATGAAATACATTCAGATTTACCAAGGCTTATTAGTTCCAACTAAGCATTGTACTAATGGAACTGCACTGTTTCTTCACAGACCTGGCTTGCCTCCAGCCAACTCAGAGTAGAGCAGTCAGGAGTGTCTGCAGACATCCATGGAGAGACACAATTGTTTCTAAAGGTCGTGTTCAGAGCAGAACCAAGGATGGATGCTGGTTTGCACATTCAAAATAGAAATTAACAGTTTACCTTGCACTGTTAGCCAGTCTATCAGGTCCCTTACACATTTCTCTCGCCCTTTATAAAAGATGCACCTCCAAATATCTTTGGAGAAAACAAATGCAGTACTCTGTGTTCCCATTTGGTGACTGCAGGAACAGGGCTGGTAGGCAAAATGCCTAACGTAGCTCAAGGAAAGTTATTTTATTTTTCTCTAGCATACAATAACTTTACTGTTACAAAGAGGATATGCGTTACTTGGAAGTCACTGGTGCTTAAATCTTAATGACTCCATTAGGATTTCCCAGGAAACACAATCTATATCTTGAGTTTCCTTTTGATGGTCGACTTTGAATGAAGATCATATTCAGAAGACCTACAGTGCAGTGTGCCTCCTTAACATTTAGTTAAGGATTAAAATGAAATAGTAAAAAAGCCTAAAATCTTGGGAAAACTAGACCAAACATAGAAGGAGCAGTTTAGCCAACTATACCATAGCTCCAAGAAAAAAAATGAGAAACCATTGGAAAAGAAAAAGTACTCAGGGGCTGAATATCACTTTATTTTACCTGTATGACTCTTTTGCTCCACACAAACCAAATATATTTTTCTGTAATGACATAATGAAATGTACCTTTAATATCTTTCTTTGAAAGCATTGAAATCTTATCGCTTCAACATGAGATTAATTAGTTGCAAGACAGAAAGATGAATCTACCACAACTGAGGAACTAGATTTTAGGGAATTAGCCACTTCCATCTTTGGATTAAACTATGCAGGGAAATATCTCTTCTGTACTATAAATCAGTAGAAGATATTTTGTTTAAATTGCAAGCATAAAATATGAAATAATTTAGGTCAGTTTCGACTACCCCAAATGATGACAGAAAATGTCCTGAAACATTCAGGGAATAGCACTATGACTTATTAGATGCCTCTCTGTCACACATTTTAATTGAGAGGACATTAAATACTAAACAGAGAGAAAACTAATTCATGATCACAGAGCAGGCATTTGAAAGCTAACTCATACTGACTAT
This sequence comes from Acanthisitta chloris, assembly GCF_000695815.1. Taxonomy (NCBI): domain Eukaryota; kingdom Metazoa; phylum Chordata; class Aves; order Passeriformes; family Acanthisittidae; genus Acanthisitta; species Acanthisitta chloris. Next base: position 18,866 of record NW_008678047.1, on the reverse strand, counting down.
AGAGACAATCTCTTTAAATAGTAAGGTACACAACAAGAGCTGTTTTAAACACCAGTAGCCTGATCTTAGTAAATAAGATGCCATCTGGCATATGCTGGCAGTGTTAATGTTTAAGAGGAAGAAAGTATTAATATTGGTACTATTAGAATCTAGAAGAAGGACCAGAGTGTTTAAAAATGTGCTTCGATTCAACTAGTGGGGATGAAAAAGGCAAAAGCATACAGTACCTGCCATCAGAGGACTGATTCTTTTCTCCAGGGAATTGACAACTCCAGCCAAGAGGGTTGAACTTTTGATCTAGCTGACACAGCACAAGCTATGGGTCATGTAAAAGTCTGTACCCAAATCAAACTAGAGTACACGTGAGTGACTCATAAAACATCTATCAGCTCCAATGTAGAGCCGAAAAAATAAATTGCATTGAAATGGGATGTTTCAATAAAGGGGCCATATCTCTGACCATGCCAGAACTTCCACACTAGCATCATTTATTTGGCACTTCTACAGATGTTTGACTATTTCCTACTACTACAGCGAAGCAATTCCATGAGTGTTCATTCTGAAAAGAGGAGCCAAACCACAGCTACTGACCCAGATCACCATATATCAGTACTGTGCCAACAGAACACTGACCCATGAGGGTAATTTTTCAAGGAAGAGTCCAAAACAACAGATCTAGGGATGAGGGAGGGAATCTACAGATGAACAAGGTTTTCTGAAATCTCAAATCTGAGATTGATTGAATCTTTGCTGTCTCAAGGAAATTCAATTTATATGTTGCTTACAGATGTCTCCCATCAATGAAACAGCAAATCACAGAATAGGTCAGGTTGGAAGGGAGTACCACAAACCTTTGATGCAAGGGATAAAAATAAAAGAGCCATCATATTTTGAGATACAGCAAGTGGAAAGTTTCTATAAGGGTTATGAGACAATTAAATTTAAATATTCAATTGTGTGACAGACTTATCTACTTCTTTATTCTTCTGTATTAGATATATTGTGGATCTTCTACTAAGTAATCTGGGAAAAAGGAAAAAAAAGAAATTTTTAAAAAAAGAAGGAATTTATAATAACAGAATGTACAATATATCAGGGAGTTACACTATTTACCAAAGAGAGGTGTTAGAAAATTACTATACCAAAACCACAGCATCTTAGTATTTTGGTAGAATATTATCAACAGTAAATTGGCTGTGGTCTAGAAGGCTAAGATGGTTTAAAATATGTCAACACATATTAAAACAATGACTAAATTTTGCATTTCAAATGCACCTTACTTTCATAGAGCACCAGAAAGTCCCTGCTGTGATCATAGATTACAGAAAATAGAGGATGTAGATCGTCATGCTTCACTGAACACGTTTTTATTACATTTAATGCTACTTAAATAATTGCAGAGCATATTTGAAAAATTGGTGCTGCATCCTTGCCCAGAACCCTTAATGAAAAACTATGACTAGAGCAGTGAAATATATGCTAAAGGCTATCCAATTATTGGCATAAAGATTGCAAAAATTTCATTTATTATTATTGCAGTATACATTCAACTTTATGTTTGAGCACAGGCAAAAAAATAAAATTAAATAAAAAGAATATTGAATAAATCTTTTTTACCAAAAAACCCACCCCAAACCCTCACATATTTTACAAAGTGAATCTGTGAGTATTGAAGATAAAATATAACAGAGTCTTATCTATGGACTGTTTAGTATTTTCAGAAATCTTTGTCTCAAAAAATAAGAACAGCTACATTTTTTAATGGGCACAGATAATTAAAAGAATAAAGGCCTTTACAGGTATCTGTCACTTTCCAGAATGAAGCCTCCTGCAAGGCACAAAAAGGCTGAGGAATTTCATTGGCTTTTGCTTTGCAAAATTTAGGTAGTCATAAAAGGAAACCTGAACATATCAGAGAGAATGTGAGTAAAGTCAACAGGGAAACTGGTTCTGAGCAGAGAGGTGACATACACTAAGCTAGAGCAGTTCTGTGGTTTAGTGGAACAGAATTTGAAGCTTAACAAATAATAAAATATGTTATTAAGCCTCCAATACTGTTATGAATTTCAACTAACAGAATCAACCTCTTCCTCCATGAATCGCTTAACTATCTAAACAGAACAACAGACTGAGTGCTTGAAATCTTTTCACCTCTTTCTTTAAGCACAGATAGATCTGCTGAAAGTCCCCAGTAAGTTTACAACATCTTTCTCATACATAAAAGCCAATAAAAAGACATTGGTTTAGGTATAAATGCAAAAAAAATCATTCTTTGATTTTAATACCTATGTTTTCAACTGAAATTTTAAAGTAGAAATTCACATTATTCAAATTTGCCTGAAAAAAGAATGACATCTAGTGGCAGATTAAATTAGTTAGTATTCTGTGGTGGTAGTAAAGGACATTGTAAAGAAATCCATCATCTGGTTGCAGTGGTCTGGAATTAAACAGTATATATCCTGGTAACCTTTATCAGCATGCTTCACTTTGCACCTATTAGAGCAATTACTGAGCAAACCTCTTTCTCAAGAAAAGCTAAGGGTATACATGTAGGACTGGACTTGAAAGAAAATAAAAGGGGTACTTTGTCAAAACAATATATTGAAACTATAATAGCAAATATGATTGCATGCAAAAAAATATATCTATATGCATAAAATATATGACTGCATGCAAAACAACCTCAACAATAAATGTCTTTTTGCATAAAATATGCAAAAAAAAAGCTCTACAACTGTCCGAGCAAATCCCTGTCTTGGCAATTTTTGCTCATTTGTGTCGATTTTGGGTTGGTCTCAGTACCCTTCTTTAAGATAGGGTAGCTAGGAATACTTTTTGATTCACGTACCTTTTTATATAACAAGGTGATTCTTTCTGAGTCCCCTTGTACAATCTAAAGAGATCACTTGAGGAAAGTGCTACTTTTTTGCCATTGTTTAGGGCTACTTTGAATTTATTCTTTAAATTATGCAATTAAAAGACAAGACAAAAAATAACATCATCCGAAGATATTTTCCACATCAAAAATTTAGATCGGAATATGAAGATTTCTTCTTTTCTTCAAGCCTTATGTTTCAGGACGATACGGATTATTCTAATCAAACTGCACTTGTTGTTTGTTCTGAAATATTCAGTTATATACAGACTGCTGTTACAGCCATTTGAGATAGAGGAAGTAAAAGCAAAAGAATCTTCAAGCCTTATGTTTCAGGACGATACAGATTATTCTAATCAAACTGCATTTGCTGTTTGTTCTCAAATATCCAGTTGTATACAGACTGCTGTTACAGCCATTTTAGATAGAGGAAGTAAAAGCAAAAGAAAATTTAATGTAGAACCAAACCACAGGTAAATTTATCAGTTGATATTCTGTTAATTTCTTCTTTACCTTTCAAAAGTTGGAGTATTAATAGGCAAAAATGGCAGCCTTTAGTTGATGCTGAATT
>NW_008678047.1:13209-15305 GCF_000695815.1 Acanthisitta chloris | reverse complement strand
ATTTAATGTAGAACCAAACCACAGGTAAATTTATCAGTTCATATTCTGTTAATTTCTTCTTTGCCTTTCAAAAGCTGGAGTATTAATAGGCAAAAATGGCAGCCTTTAGTTGATGCTGAATGAAACACACAGTGAATAGAGATCAGATCCTCTCAACCTCATTTATTGCCAAAACTTGACTTGTGTTGAAGCTTTGATAAATTACAGCAATTTCCAAATGCATGATGCGGATTCAGGGAGATATGGCATGTGTTGTCATGACTGATATACAGATGAAGACTGTCAGGAAGATTTAAATTCCTCAGTGCATTTCTTTTTGTTGAGTTGGTTTCTATGTAGAATATTGGCAGGTATATTTTGTTTGTGTTTTAATCTCTACATTTAGAAATATGAAGTTTTATGAATGGTTCTTCTGTACTTGGAAAAAAAACACTAATCAAGGCACAATGACAAGCATTCCAATAAGACTAGCTGACAAGCATTCTGTTTGCATTGCATTTCATCTAAACATTATTAAACTTTTACACTGAAATTATGTCAATGGAATTTAATCTCTAGCAGTCCAGCTTCATAAAATAGATTGGATGAAAACTAAGCATTGATTAGTCTAAAACTGCTCCAGTCCTAACTGATGTAAAACATGTAGACTACAACAATATATTCTGTGCATCACACATATCAGCGTCCCACTCAATCAGTACATCTGTTCAAGACTTCCAGGTCATAGGCCCATAAAAGCTTAGGGTTTTTTGCAAAAGTGTGAAAACTCACTTTAAAACTGGCTGCTGGATGCATATGCATAGCCCTGTTTCTGCACAGTGTCACAGTATGAACACTGAAATGGGGAGATTTGTTAGATATTGAGTGACCATAAATAATATATACATAGCAATATCCCTCTAAGAGAAGCCTTCAATAACAAGTTTGAAAGTGTTATTTCACAAATAATTGAAAAACATTCTCTTGAAATTTAATCCACAGTCTTTCCTCAGGCATAAGAGTTCTTGATTTCACCTTTGCTTTGGATAAAAGACTCCAGGATCCCTCTATAGAAGCAGCTGTAACTTCATCTCCAGATACTGCCTCAATTGCCGTTACAGGAAAGTTTTCAAAACACAAGGACCAGAAAATGGAATTAAATTCTAAAGGTACTTATACACTGATAGATTATTTTCATTCTAACCCTCTTTCCTGTCAAGCTTCATTAATTCTTTTATTTCAAAAATCCTTGTTTATCTATTTCTATCTCTTTATCACCTTCCTTCCTCCATGGTGATACAGTTGTAGTCTCTTTTCCTGCCCTCCAATTCTCCTCTCATCATGTCAGTTTGAATCTAAAATTTTTTCTCAGATAGTACATCACATTTCTAGGTGCTTCTGAAGTCACTTGGTTATAGAAGACTTATTAACCTGGAATGATGAGGGCATAACACCTATTTAGGTAAGCCATTAACAAGCTTCCATGCATCCATTATTGATCTGATGAGCCTCATACAGCAAAACTGCCCAATTCTCATCTGAAATAAAAAAAAGATGAAGTCTACTAAATTAACAAAATAATATCTTTCCCGTCTCGAATCAGAAATACACTATCTAAAGATTTTCTCATTTCTAGCTGAAGTTAATGCCAAATCTTCTCCAAAATGTAATGATACAGGAATATTTCAAATTCCAAATGCTGAAAAGTAGATATGACAGAATTAACTGGTATCTCTTTACATTTATTGCAGCAATTAGCTATTTTGTCAGAGCAGATGAATCCAAGTAAGATATTTGGCTGTAAACCTTTGATTTCAGCCTAGTACTGATAAAGCTTTCATCTCACAGCAGTGTTAGACCACCATTTAGTATATTGGCACACGTTTTGGTGAATGTTAATCCTACATGTTTATTTCATCAAGAATTTCTTACAATACAATTAGGCATTACACAATGTCAGAAATGTGTAAGTGATCCATATCCTGACTTTGTGAAAGTAACTGCTTCTATATTTTCTCTTGATTTCCAAAAGAGCTTACAGAAACAGAACCTAAGTAAGGTTCAACGAGCTAACAGAAACAAACTGACAGCCAGACATGATTGATATAAGAGTATTT